>NC_039251.1:300000-432500 GCF_003368295.1 Carassius auratus
TAGACAACCACTCAATGGATATTTCAGTTACAAACTTTCACAACACATACAACAACCAACATAATCAAATTTTTTCAGATTCACGTTCATCTGATTTGGATAACACACTTTTGGCACCACTCGAGACATTGCACAAAGTTTGAACGTGTTGCAAAACATGCAAGAAGCAATATAATATCATTTTGCAAAAATGTTAACAAAGGGACGCTTTTCCAATGAGTACTATTCGAAACTGTGCTACAGATGACATGTATTATTGATAGGTACATTCATGATATTTGCTGATGTTTGGCCTTACATCATACACAATATACATTTGCTATTAGGTTTGCTATTAGCTAACTCAGAGGGTCGGAATAATTGCACATCTATTTCTCTTGAAATGAGTTTCAATATGAAACAGGTAATGTGTTGCAGGCTCTAAGCACTGGCCCAGCTGCTCGTTGTTGTCATGGTGATCTTAATCACCACACAAACACCTACAGAAGGACAGAAACTATAACAATCACCCAACCAGTGCCTCATAAAGAGTGTGATTATAGAGATCTAGAATCATAAGATACAATCTTCTGCAGAGGGGCCTCTCTGTTATTCCTTTAATTCCTTCCTCTCTGATTTTCAAATGCCTGATTAAAGACCGAAAATATGTGCATCGATTCACTCTGATAAGGTAAAGCTTATGTTATTGCAAATGACAAACAAGATGACATATGCAAAGTAATGCATATCATATTGATATTTAACACAATACGTGGAAAATCCATATCATGTGGGTGTGTGTGTGTGTTAATTAACTACAGAATGATCTCCGGTGCTTAGCATTTGCAACTCTCTCTTGTGTATAGGCTGCTAATTAAAAAATAATTAAGAGGTGGGGGAAAAAAATCAAACATTGTTTGCGATCAAGCACCGCATGCCAGGGGTGGGCATAATTACGGTACGCCATCGAGAGAGTCATGTCCTCACCACGGCTACCTCTCAACATCGATTAAACACATGCCTTATCAGTGACACAACCCGAGCAATCCACTTCACAATCAAAGAAAGACAAGGGACGGACACTCAGTGGAAGGGCCGTCTCAGCGGACCACCAATTACGCACAATTACTCTGAAAGAGCGTGAAAGAGAGCGCAGGAGGGGTGGTTACATTAACTCCTGCACACTCGCTCCAACATACAGTCGCCGTAGTTACCGGTCTATTCTGGGATGTGAGCCCAGCTGACTGCACATTTATCTCGACTCTCATCTGTGAGCCATACAGGCTTGTGTAGGTGGGCTCAGAGAAGTTCGCAAGCCTGGACGAGAAACAGAACTGATGAAAAGTTTGCAAAGGAGCTAAACAGGAAGTAGCGGTAAGGTTACACACGCTGCGTTTCAGCAGAGATCCCCGGTGGTCAGAGAGGCATCGTAAACGCATCATGTATTGTGTAATATTCTTTTATCCCCAAATTACATCAGGCTAGCTCCATTCCAGAAGACTCGGAGAGCGAGAGAATAAAACGCCGTAAGAGTGAGGGAGGACACCAAGATTAATGACATGCATCTGCATTTAAATTATGTCTGATTCCTCATTAACTCTCCAAGTTCACGTCGCCTCCCTCCACCCCCTCAAACGTACCCTTTGGAGGAGTGGTGTGGTTTTACAGAGAATACATCAGCCCCAATGATAACATGACCCCCTGATATGGTCACAGAGCAAATGACAGCTAATTAGGAGGAAGTTCACCCTGAACACACACACACACACACACACTCAGCTAGCAGGTGTCTGACTGCTCGAAGCCATCTGATGGGAGTCTCGTTAGGATGAAGAAGTGAGTGGAGCCCAGAGAACAGGACATTTGTCCCACAGTATATTGTGGCAAATTATAACATTGTGCATCGGAATGTAAGGACACATTTAGCTTAAACTAGAGCCTGTAATATGACTTCAAAGGAAAAATATTAATCTCTTGATTTTTCAAACTGAGAGATTCAAATGAGGCAGTATTAATAACAAATTTGGATAAATTATTTCGAAAATCACTTTGGTAAGCACATATTTAACTTTAAAAATTAGAATGGACTGGGCTAAAAACAAATAAATAAATCTAAATAAATTATCTGGCTTTTTCGACAGACCCTCTAGCACCCTCTTGAAACTCCCTGCAGGTCTTCAGGCTGCAGTGTGAAAACTCTCCACTCAGGATATTTAGTGAAGCTGTTTTTGTGTTACATTTGTGTCATTTAAAATCTGAATTTGAATCAGAATGTATTAGAACATAGCTGGATCTTCTGGAGACTTCTAAAATACTTTCTTTGACATAACCTTGTAAAAGCTCGCATTCAGACCTGACTCCATCCAATTAAGCACCAATTCCCGCTTTTATTATTTTTCAATAAAAAAATTCACTTGGATGTACTTCCATCACTATTTCTGTTTCGACACAACTTGAAATGCTTCTTCTAAAATGAAATGTTGACAAAGCGCATACAGCTATAAAATTAGTGGGACTAGCGTTACCATAAAAACTGAAGGATTGCACCATGACTAGCAAAACATACGCCAGAAGCTCTTGCAAAAACTACAAACCCTAAAGACTATTGACGGCAGTACCAGTGAGACATGTTCCTGGGACAACATCGTTGTTGACCCTGGAACAACATTGTGATTAACCAATCAGATTTGAAGAACCAGTTTATAGATTTTGTGAAGTTTATGCTTAAAATCAGTGTTTGGTGCTTGTACATCAGTGTCATTCATCTATCATTTCCTCTGATTTTAGGGATTACTCATGGTTAAGGTTAGGTTTAGGTGTAGGGATATGGTTAAGAATATATTTTTGGAGTAAAATGTTGTTCCAGGGTCAACAAAATATGTTGACCTAGGAACACATCGGACTTGGCAAAATCAGGACGTGCCGGCAGTACACCATCATAAGTGAAATGCTCAGTGATTCAAGAGGTGTCACAAGACCCTGTACTGTTAAAATACTGTTACTGTAATAATTTACTGAAAATATTAAATAAATCTTCTAATTATTTTCATCTTTATTTTGTGTGTGTCTTGTGAATAACTCCGTGCTGCAGGTATAGACCATTTATATGTCCATAACAGGATTAAAACATATATCAAAACATGGAAAGACATTTTTTTGGATGGGAGCCTGTGACACTTGAAATATATTGGTGTTTCTTGAGGCACCTCGAGACGTATACTTTTCTAAGTGTCATCTCTGTTTTACTTTGCTGGAACTTCATATTGCAGCACCTCTTATGTCACTGGCTCACTTATGATGTATTCCTCATTGATAAGTCGCTTTGGATAAAAGCCTCTGCTAAATGAATAAATGTAAATGTAAGGGTGCTCACACTGTGAATATGAAAAGACCACCATGTGATCCGAGGAACCTCAACTATCAAGTATCTTTTTATTTTTACAGCACAGCTCAGATATTTTGTCTTTGAAGAACTTGATGAGAAATGATTTTATTTGCATGAAAATCTCTGACTTTTGATTGTAGACTTTGATATCTTGGAAAATCGAAGCACATATCGAGGCTTTATATGATCTCTTCTGACTCCAGAGTAGACGCATTAGATTACTGGGGTTTTTTCTCAAGAGAAAAATCACAGAATCTATTTGCTCTCCATTTAAACCCACTGTCGTGTAGGAGAAACGATGGAGATATCAAAGAAATTAAACAGATATTTCTTTCCACTGAACCCTCCTCACTGTGTCCTTGATAACTTCAGGTTATTCCAGTGGGATTGTTCCTGTAATACTGTTAAAAAAGCTGTCACCTGCATGGCAGTGTTGTGTAAGTCACTTAACAACATCTTTGTGTCCTGGTCACATGGTATATATAGACTATTCTCAATTCACACTACACTAACAAAGATCTAAAAGTGAGAACACACTAATAAAATGGAAAACAGCAGCACCTGGTCTGCATTTATCTAAACCTTTTCTGCTGGACTGACATAAGGCGTATTCTCATTCTAAACCTCACAATTAATCACCCTCCATTAATTATGAAATAAATAATTAGTCTCCAAGTAGACTTGGAATGATGTGATTAAACCAGACTAATTAATGTATTAATTGATTTTATGTTAATTTAATTTTCAGCTAGAAGCGTCGAATCTGTGGAGAATCACACTGAGTTTAATACAGAACCCAATGACAAAGGTCAGCTTAATGAGAGGAATGCTGTTACATGACTAGCCGAATTTAGTTTAACGTGACATTTACATTCATGATGGGAAATATAGTCATAAATAAATAAATAAACCTGGTCAGGTGGAACATTCTGACAGAGTGCCATTTTTTTAAAAAAAGTACTGAAGAAAGAAAACTGTGCTCATTGTAAGCACAAACTGTGAAACTTACAAATTGCTGCATTTTGAATATTTGGTCAATTTTTAAACATAAATTGTACTTCTACAAAGTGCATAACAGTTACTCTTTCCATTGCTTGAATATTAACAATCCAACATCCGTTTAGCTAGATGAGCTACTTTTCCCTTTGGATTCTACAGAGTTTAAGAAGTTAACAGGCCTACATGCAAAATATTTTAACATAACTTCAATTAACTTGCTCAGAAAATAAATCAACGTTTAATATTTCTTCTCACAATGTGGTGTTTGAAGGCACTCATTGGCTGCTATAGACTAGTTTACTGCAGACTTGAAAACACTTAACTTGAAAACATTTTTCATTTTTAATCCAAATTTCAATTAGATCATTATAGTTAGAAAGGGAATATTCAGATAAAACCTTTAACAATGTATTAGGGAGAATCTGTTTCATACAGAAGTATATATTTTTTGGTTACTCTGCTTACTAGGCATCAGCTAAGCTTACTTTCACACAAATATACCCATAATTCATCAGCATACCAACTCCAGATAAACACATAATTGACACATGAGGTTTTAATTGGCATGATTTACTTAGGGGGGACATGGGAAGAGACGTGACAAATCAGCTGTTGCTCTCAAACTCATTTCCACAGATTGTTCCAGAAGCTTTGATAGCCCCAATCAGAGAGCGTGATAGCGTCCATTTAACATTAAAATAACGATCATGATACAGCAAACTAAATAATAGATCAAAATGCATTCATCACATCTGTGAAGTCCAGTGAGTCACCGAGTTACAAGTGGGGTCTGTCA
Source organism: Carassius auratus (assembly GCF_003368295.1). NCBI lineage: Eukaryota > Metazoa > Chordata > Actinopteri > Cypriniformes > Cyprinidae > Carassius > Carassius auratus. Next base: position 305,160 of record NC_039251.1, read on the forward strand.
GCTGAATAGCAGCTGTCAGATTCACAGTGATGGAATGGGCTCAGGTTCTGTTTCACAGTGTGAATACTAGAATACAGACTTTCTGAAATGTTAAAATGACAGATACTTTACAGACCCACTGCAATAACCAAATTCACAAACATAAGCTTAATAAGGAAGAACTGGAAAGCATGCATATATCAAGATTTGCACAAATATATACACTTTAGAGCTATGCCAAACTGCAGCATGCAAAATAAGCACTGATGTAAGTTCACGATTGCATATTCCATTTGAAACACATAACACTTTTTTGAAGTCACTCGCTTATTTAAAAGATAAAAAAAGACAACATGTCATCCTGTCCGATGGGACAATTTTATGATAGTGTTTTGGTTATCCAGCCATCAAAAGATGCTGATTTTGTGCCTGTTGAGCTATAGTGAGGTCATAACTGAGGGTTGTTACTGTCGTTGTGAAAGTGGGCAGTTAATGATGTGGCTGTGACAGCGTCACTATGGAAACCCTGAGATGTCACTGCATCTGTGAGATTTCATTTTATCAATGGAGACCACTGTTAGAAAGCAATGGGTTACAGTTTTGTGTTACTCCTAATTCATCTATGTTTCATTATTATGATATATATATATATATATATATAAGCTCATAAATCACTGTTGCATTAATTTTAAATGAAAAAGTATGTGTGTGGGTAGGCTATTGCTATATTTATATTAGGTTTTCAATCACATGTAATAATGTAATGCTAAACCATGTTTTTTCTCCCACTAATCAGACAGGAAAGTGTCCAAGGTAGGCTACTGGTTGTGCAATGCTTGCTAAAATAAACTCACTAATTAAAAACTAAATTACAATTATACAAAATAGATAATCAAATAGAGTGCCTTTCAACCTTCACAATACCATTTTTTTAAATTTACCATTCACTTTATGTCATATCATAATAGTAACTGAAGTATTATAGAAACATATTAGCTGAGCTCCCACACATTTTTTAGGGCCATTATTCAAAGCATAAACCATAAGATATGTCCACCCTGTCATGGACATATATATTACTGTTAAATTCATTTAAAACTGTTTTCATTGCAATATTAATATGCAAATTACATTTTCTGAAAGGTATGATGTCCCTTTCCTAAACAGGGTTATTGAAAAATGTAAATAATAATAATAATAAATAATATAATTACATCCTCAATCACATTGTACCTTTTGGAACAACGACAGGGTGAACATTATGAGCTTCAGTTAGCATAATAGCTTACAACAAACTGTGACTAGTTCAATATTTAGTATGGTTGCTGAAGAGCTGTTGTTTGTATATTTAAACTTACATATTTAGAAAATATTGTATTCGAATCACTTCTGGCATATTTTATGCTGACAGGGTGGACATGTTACCCTTATAAAAAAAGAAGTTAATTCAAGTGTACTATTAGTATACTTCATTTAAAACTTAACAAATAAGAAAGTATAATTTTAGTCTACTTTTTATGTACTTCTCAGAAAAGGGCTTTATCTACTCCTCAGAAATATTCTTAAATTGACATGTAGCCTAAGTATACTTGACCTATAAGTCTAAATATATTTGAGCTATACTTATGCTCGAATTTGTGTTTTCATTGTTATAAAGTAGGAGGCGCTATTACACATCTTCTGTACAGAATTTCAAGAAAATAAAAACAACACAAGTGAAGAAGAAACAGAAAAACAACAGATGCTTCCACATGTATTCTAACATGATCATCAGACATAAAACAGCATCAAAACTGTATACATTATGGAATAAAATGTCAACCCGTGAAGATCTAATAATGATTGTCAAGGTTTGGGGTGTTGATCGATTCCATCTTCATTCAGATTTTCATTCTGAATCCAATTCATAGTCTTTTTTCAGCTTTTATCATTCAAAATATTGTTTATTTCTTTATTTTCTATTTATGAAACTTACCCACATTCAAATGTTTAAAAATAGTACTCCAAAAGCATTTTAATTATAATTGTTCTTAGTAAGTCTCGAGGAATATGCCAGTAAATATGTTAATATATTTAAACTATATGAAATAAATGTGTTTTAAATATATTCCTTTTTTTTATACTAGGATATGCATCATCAATAGGATAGGACCACTGAACAATTTGACTTGGTTCGTATATTAAGCCTCACTAAGCATTTTTCATCTTGAGCTTGAGTTGTGTATATGGATCATAGTCCCCAATTATCTGTCACTATATCATTTATATGTGTTGTTAAAACCTTTGTTGACACTGAATCACTTAAACCTACAATTTGGTTTGCTTCTATTACATTCCAAAGAAAAAAAGAGAATGCAAGCAAATTAATTCACTGTATTTTCAAAAAATAGTCAATACCACATTCTTACTCAATACAGTAAAGTTGAATTATATAATATTTCTCATGATCATACCATACCACCCTCTAGGGTCAGCGGTGTAACTGTCAGTGTAGGGTACGTGATGACATCATGCCTGGGAGGGTTTTGATGATGCGAAAGGGTGGCGATGTCATTGTGTCTGCGGAATTCTGATAGTGTCACAGCGTCCTTAAAAAGCCAGCGGCGACTGTGCTATCGCTGCACACTGCAGGATTACGTTTGGTGGCATGTTGAAAAGGGCATCTAACTTCATCTCAATAAGCGCCGTCCTTACAAAAACCGCATTTGCAAATCCCCACCAAAAGATTCAGCCCCACGAGACACCACGGCTGACTACTCTTCCATCCTGCTGCTTTTCTTTTACCTCTACATTCGTTCTTCCTTCACGCATGTCATTCTTTTCTCAGTCGTCTGTGGTCAGGGGAAGTGTCCCAGAAACTGCGCTGCGAGGCCCGATCTCTCTCTCATCTGTCCTCTCCTGTTCCTCAAAGAAAGTCCAGATGGATGACTCTAAAATAACTCAGCTGAAGGGCACGCTCTTCCTTTTTCTTGTAGAAATGAGTGGGTGTCCTCCTGGACCTCTTGCCTTTGAACATCTTTATACAGGCGATATGAGAGCAGGTGACTTTTCTTTGAGTGAGATTAATATAGAAATTAAATTAACTCTGGCTTTTCTTATAATGCACCAAAGCCCCGTTGAGTCTGAAGACATCGGAGCTACATCCCAGAATATGTGCCTGTCCTCTCACCTCTTTCTCCTCTCATCACTGCAGGGTTGGGACAGTGCAGCTCACTTGCATAAACATTAGCTCCAGGAACAACCATTTCATTCAAATCCCTGAGAACATCCCATATAAGCTTATACTAAAATGAATATCGATGTATATTTGAAGTACGTAGACTGCGACCCTGAAAAAGGGGTGGAGACCTCATTAAAGCGATGCCTTCTGGGATATATCATGACTGTTGTACCCTTTCTTTGCTAAGCGTTTGAAACCCAAGACTGTGATCCAGCAGACATTAGTTGCATGGGTACAGCTCTCTTAAGCTCAAAGAGGATTAAAATGTCAGGCACACGAACGAACGAGTTCTACAAACTCATTGCATGCATTAAGCAAAAGATCAGATGCTTATTAGCTGCTTTTTTATTTGCTTATGAGTCAATTATTTTTATTACTATAATTGTTTTCATTCACTCTCTGTTTACACAATAAGAATCAGCTCTGTTCGCTTTTTAGCAGCGTTAATTAAAATCTTAAATCTCCTACCAGATGCCCTAACCGACTAATCAAATATTATATATTAAATGATAATGACTTTCATTTTGATTGCACAACTTTAAAAGAAAACTTATGAAACTAATATAGTGATCTTTAGAATAGCACAATAGCTTTTTTCATCTCCAGTGGACCATTCAGACAACTCAGAGTTTGATTTGCCATTCAAGAATCTTTGATAGGCAGTGTCCTTTTTTCATCCTTTATATATGTTTACTGAGTAAAAAATAAATAAATAAAAACAATTCCTTAATTTCATTTAATAAGATATCAGTGAAGTTGGTTGACACACTGTCACTTGATAAAACAAGCTAATCTATACATGACATGGCAGCTAAACTGAGATCATTAAGACATAATTATTGCAATGTTTGCTTTAAGATTAGCCATGACTCGAATCCAAAACGGCCTCCTTGGAGACTATAGCCCCATTTATCAGAGCTGTCTCTAAAGTGTCAGCTAGTGTAGAGTTCAGGATGATGCTGGAGTGTGACAGATTGCATTAAATGGCCCATGAATCACTGGGGCAGAAATAGCAGGAGAATGCCTGTCAGAATAAACCTCATGGGTTAACAATCCTGACTTGAGTGATCCTGAATTTGACCCCTGCTCATATGCTTTGACCTTTGCCCTGATTAAAGCTGCTCAGGTGCATCAGGGCTGAACAGATTCAAGTTAATGCATGTAGAGTGGAGTGAGAATGCTTGTGTCAAATGGCACAAATGAACTCTTTTACTTAGGGGCGGTATTAACTCTATGGAAATGATTTTATTTTAACGATATGAAAATAATGCATGCTGTACATTTATGTCAAAAACTTAAACACTGAATTAATCATGAAAAAGCTGAACAATTATGGCTGTTGCTTACGAAATCAAATAAAAATCAAAGTAAATAATGCAAAAAATAAAATTAAACATTCTGCTAGAGAGCATTTTAAATAATTGGTGGGTTTTCATAATGTATTATTCAGTTCTGTATTGTCAGAATATAAGATTTATTAGATTTGAAGTATGATTGATAACCGATTCAACAAAATGGAAGAATTTGCTGCAGGTGCTTTTGCTACAACTTTTTAAATATTTAAAGGGATACTCAAATATCCACACAATTCTACTTATACCTTTGCACATATTATTACTGGTTATGAAAATAGTTGCATTAGTAATACAAAAATAAAGAATTCTTGGCGGAAGAATCCATATTATTTTAATAACATTATTTCATAAATGATATTAAATGCATGCATCTCAATCATTTTTGTATGTTTTTTTAACAGTGTAAGCTCTATGTTTACTGTAGCTGTCACAGTGCAGATCAGGTGCTCATAAACGATGACGCTGCAGCCGTTTTTCAATTTAGTTTGACAAGTTTTGTTTTTAGCCTAAGAGCAAATGCCTTGGGTTCAGATGGCATTGTGATAGTGGTTTTCGTAGGAAATCAAGTCATCATTTAGTTTCTCTCTAGCTGCGGGCATTCTCTAGGCACTCTTCACGACACAATGTGAAAAACTAAACACTCTGACAGACTTTTCTAACAAACCTTTAATCATAATCACCAACTCCTAATTACATTTATTCTAATTAATGTATTGATGTTTTAGCCCTCTGAACACCAACACTGTTCTAATAAAGGTTAATTTAGGGAGGAAGATGAATGCTTGTGTGTTCGTGTGTAAATGGGTAAGAGTACCCAGAGAAAGGTCATCAGCAGAATTAGCATTGTAATGAATTATTGCACTTTGTTCCAGAATACAGAACAATAACCCATTTCTCATACTGACAATAACATACTAAAATTGGCGTGATATCTAAAAGGTTCAGGGCAAAGATGTTCAAACACACAGTCATGTAGAAGCTCTCCAAACAATTACACACACTGACACTCTTTTGTTGACCTGTAGTGCGCTGTCTTGTTGACCGGCATTGAAGAGATACTTTTCTATAGTCCCTGATAGCACAGTCCAGTCCTTTATATCTGTGCCATGCTGAAAAATCCAAATAAAAACAGATCTGAATGGATGGATGGATGGACAGAAAGATATATATATAGATAGATAGATAGATATGTCCAATTCTGGTACTCAGTCCATATACTTTTGTTGTCTGTGAAGAGCACATGCTGCATTTATAGTCAGATTTAAGATAATTTGTTGACATGTTTATATTCATTGCCAGTTTCAAAGTTTCAAAACAGAAATGTGTAGCCTGCAGTAAAATAAAAAATTAATGAATATCGAAACTGGGAGATGCACTGTCCAAATAACAAGAAGTAGCAATTCTGAGAACTTAAGGTACAATTACAGTTGTAGCTCTTATTTGTGTAATCTAATTTCAACAGTGACACTAATGTACAGTTTCAAAACTCCTTAAGCCCATTTATTCATTTAAGTCACGTCTTCGTCTGTCTATGCCTGTATCAATTTTACATTCAGAGGGCTTATCTCCAGGTGTGGGAGCACTCTGACCGTCACAGGTCCCAAAACACTGGCCCTATTGGCCTGGGGCATAATGCATCCATCTTTGCTGTCAACTGGCGGCCAACTGGTATTGTATTGAGTTCACACTTAAGTCAGCATCTATGTCTTCCTCCACTTCTGCCTATCATGTACATGAAAAGAATGACTTGTTTACACCTGGGAACAAGGCTAAGCAGGGCAGTGTATATATTAATATTGCAAACAATCACCATCTTGTAAGGCGATCAGAGGCCAGTGACTAAAAATGACAGTGGAAGCAATAAATCTCAATCATTTATGTAACAAGCCGAGTGAACAAAGAGAATGTAGTTCATTCTCTTCTGACCTATTTCTTTTTGCCCCACTCATCAATAATGGATGAAGAAGATGAGGCTGCCTAGAATCCATCTGGAGAGGACAAGGCCTGCCTGGGTATATTGGCTCAACTCGTTTTAAAAAAAAAAAAAAAAAAAAAAAATGAAATAATAACAATATTTCCTCCAGCTTTTCCTCAAGATGCTCTAGATAAGCTAGTCGGTTTCATAAGGCAACTTGTGAGGAGCCTGCAGTGCGAATCAAAGACGCCGTAGAGTTAAACGAGGACGTGATGTGTTTGTTTGCTCGTACGCTTGCTTGTTTGTTTGTTTGTTTAAATCTGGCTTGGAAAACTCGCTTTAACATGCTTCTCTTTTGTGAGAGCTATAGTGCTCGAGTTTGATCTTTCACATGGTAATGAATGAGTCACAGACGAGAATAAGACAAAGAGGAGCAGATTTTGTTTGGTGCTCGTCGCATAATGATGTGAGCTGGTACAGTGCAAGCGCACCGAGTCAGGTTTCATGGACAAGAAGAGTTATATTTTAATCAAAGCCCACTCATTGACAGAGAAAAAGGAAGGGATGGATGGAGAGAGTGAGGAGACAGAAAAAGAGCAAAACAGAAGGATGAAGAGGAGAAAAAGGGCGCTTGAGAAAACAAGAAAGCGGAACAGAGAGTGAGAGATAATGATGAAGCAGTTTGTTGTAACCTGCATTTCTTTGGTTGAGCGACTTTGTGATGTGTGTGCAGAAGACAGTTCCTCCTGTGTACAGTTGCTGTTATTTTGGGATATGAAATCATGGCTTTTGTTCTAAAAATGGATGCCCTGAATGTGGGATGATGGCAGCAGACAAAAATACACAATGAACGTCAACATTTTATGACCTCACGAAGTGCTCAGTCCAGATAGGCACTGACATCCCAAGATGTTCGCAGGCAAACCTCATCTTGTTCCACGGGACAGATTCAGCACAGCACTTAAGCAAAAATCCCCTCATGCTGAAGTGAGATCCCATAGGAAAGAAAGTCACAAATGAGATCTCTCTAAAAAGGCAGGCGTTTCTGCTAGACAGCAATGAAATTAATGGGAGAGTGAATAGAGACGTTTGCTTAAGTCTTCTGCTTCTCAGATTTTTCCCCTGAGAGAAAGACTCCAGGCTCTCAACCACTTTTGCTTTGGGATGCAGATTTTCCATTGGACATTAAGTGACAACTCAACACAGTATGAAAAATGATTGAAATTAGCACTAAAATCAAACATCGAAATGAATGTTACAAATATAACAAATATAAATGATGATAATTTTTGTAGTATTAAAATGACCATGATTAATTTAAACTTAAACATTAAAATATAATTAATATCAGGATTATTATTACTGTGAACTACATAGTCCAGAAGTTTGACAAGACATAGGTCGAACTGGATAATTGTCAGTTTTGCTTTCTAAATTTCTCTTGAATTTCATTGTTTTCATACTTTTGGCAGTCAGTAAATCACAGCACAAAACAAACTGTGTTCAGCACAAGCCTCATTTATCCATGCGGCAAGTGAACTCTAAGTTTGTCTGGGTCAGATTTTTTATTATGTTGTAAAGTGTGTAGTTCTGGTCGTGGTTTTCAAGGATGAGTGGATCTCAAGCAATGTGTTCATGCTGACATCTGCCTAACCTCTTTCTGTACAGATAATTAGATGCACGACCTTTGACCTCAATGAAAAATATAAGGGCTTCTTCTCATTTTGCATGCAGGATCAAATGAGTTGCATCACATTATTTCAGTTAATTTTTATCTTTAAATCTCCCAAGACTAAATAATTTTTTTAACAATTATTAGCAACTAATAACTCAAAAGTATTTATTATTTAAACAACACTTTTGAATTATTACTCAATAACTGTAATAGTTCAATCATAATAATTCAATAATTAGAATATTTTTCATTTAATTACTCATATTATAAAATATCCATAGCTCTATATTCTAGTATCAACAACTTTATCATTTTGTCTCCATACCAAAGGAGAAATATAAAAAAAGAACGATCTGAGACAGTTGATGCTTAAATAAAACTCCATTAAATCTCTTGAGATATGAAAGAGCAACATCTAAGCACAGTCAGGGTAGACGTTTTTATTAAATGCATATTAAATTCACAGAACATGAATATATGATCCCTTATTACTGAAGCGCAGTGACTTCCATAATCAGGGCAGAACCCTCTGCAATATAAAAGTGAGTTAAACTAGAGCTAAGCTGCATGTATAACTATTCATAGAATCACAACACAGGCTTTACATTAAACGCCCCTGGTAAAAAATATTTGCACATGTCGGCATTGAGTATTTTTCACCGCTTTGGGGTTTCTTATGGAAATGGAAATTTCAGTAGATCATTTGGGACATCTAGTATGCATGTCCTGTAACTTTCTTCATTAGGCATATTGATACTACCGAGAGAGAGAGGGAGGAATAAAAAGCTTGTTTATGACTGTAATAGAAGCTCAGATCACTGTTATTGATGGTCTTTGCATAGCATTAAAGGCCAAGTGTGTATGTGTATGCATCTTTTGTTTAGTTTGACCTGCATTACAGACATTATGCTTTTGTTATGATTCTTTGTGTACAGTGGCGCATCAATATGATAAATCTGTTCCTTGGTGACAAGATGAACTACACTTTGAAAGACACGCAATTTCTCTTTTTCCTCCCTTGCCACACACACTGACCCTGCTGTATGACCAAGATGGATTGCTGTCAAAAGGACAGACACAATAAATAAGCAAACAAAGCAATAACAGGCCATTTTCATGCAGATCCAAAGGCATCCATCAATAAATACCTGAACACCCGCAGGCGCGACGAACATGTGCGATGTCTCAGTGTAGAGGTATACAGCTGGGTTATGAATGTAGTCTTCTCTGTAATCTATCAGGGCTGAGTTTTAACTGCAGTCTGTCTCTGTGGGGGCCAGGAGTGTGTCACAATGACAAATGCAGCATTTTACCACTCATCAAGTACTGCTAATGCGCTCCAAAAAGAGCTTAGAGACTGCTTCCTGTTCTCTCTCCATATTCACTGACATGAGTTGACGCCACACAAGGAGTTGCTCATTTCTGACTTTTTTTCTTCACAAGCGCACATCTGCCTATCTGCTAATTAGCAGTGTTTACGTTAAGGTGGCAGTCGCTAAGAACTGCATCTGAAAACTAATCACAAGACGACTACATGAAAAGAGTTGATTGTGCCAGGCTAATTATTTTCTTCAGTGGGACTTTGACTGCCTTGTCTTTCTTGAGAATTACACAAAGTATTGGCCCCAGAAAGTATTTTGATACTTAAGCCACACTTGAAAAATTTATGAATGCCACTTGCTGTAGATAGCAACATAACAAACCTAGTGGAATCTTCAAACATAAAAATAAATTTACAATTTCATCTTGTGAAATGTTTTGCTTGAAAAGTGTGCTTCTGCAATCATTCTTTTGAATAAATGCCACTTGGTTTCATATTTCACTTAATGCAATGACATTCATGCATTTTTAAATGTGGCTTCAGTGTCCAAATACTTTATGAGAAGTTATGATGCTGTTGAGGCTAGACTCCTAACTTTCAGAAATTGCTTTTCATATGCAAACCAAAATACATTCACTTGGAAAACTGATAACACTTACCTCTGCCACTTAAATGATAGGCGTCATATGGTTCTTTTTTAACCAACCCATATTTATAAATAGTAATTTCCAATAATGTATAATCATCTGTATAGCACAGTGCCAAAACACTCAGTCACTTTTATGATTTCACTGGTATTACATTCAAATAATCACTGGTTTAGCATATTTTCCACTTGTACAGTATGTAGCTTGCAGGTGTGATTCTATACTGAAAGAATTAGAAATATTGCAAATACATGGACAATATTAAACCAGTTGCCACTGACAGTGCTGTTCTAACACAATAAAAAATGTGATAGTGTCTGTAACACACAAAAAACATTAGTGTGAAAGTGAAAGTGAAGGTTACGTGTCATACAGCCAAGTATGGTGCCCATACTCGGAATTTGTGCTCTGCATCTAACCCATCCAAAGTGCACACACACAGCAGAGAACACACAAACAACATGAACACACACACACACACACACACACACACACAGCAGTGGGCAGCCATTTATGCTGCGGCGCCCGGGGAGCAGTTGGGGGGGTCGGTGCCTTGCTCAAGGGCACCTCAGTCGTGGTATTGATAATAATTGCTCAATAAGTTCATCGAAGTATCATCAAGTTATGTTTTACAAAGATATTGTTTTACTTGTAAACAAAAAACAAAACAAATAAATAAATAAATTATAAAACGGAGAGAAACGGAGCCGGTCCAAATTAGCCTTCTAGGCGCTGATGTTATACCTACACCACTCTATGAGACAGCTGTTGACATAAAAACATTAAAGAGATAGTCCACCCAAAAATGACATTTCATAAAAATATATTTTTTTTATTAACTTACATGAACAAAAGTTAATAAATGTCATTATAAATATATTGCACAATGTCAGTTCATGTTAGCTAATGCATTAAGTTAGAAATAACTGATGACAATGTGCATTTTTCTTAAATAATTCAATTGCAGTCAGTAAAAAAAAAGGTACAGAGCTGTCACTGGGGCAATGCCCTAAAGTACAAAAGCTTAAAAAAAAATATATTTTTCCCTAAATAGTGCATATTAGTACCTTAATAATATTAGTACTTTAAGAGTACATATTACTAACCATAAGTGACCATAAGTAACATATTATTATCTATATTAACTAATTTCTAGAAGTTTTCACTTTTGTACCTTAGCGTACTTCCCCAGTGACAGCTCTGTATCGTTTTCTCTGAGAGTGATGGAATTCAATTATTCCTCTTATACCACGGACACAACACCTCAAGACACTGTTCAGATGTGTTAATCCAATACATTTGTCAGGAATTTGTCCTTCAAACGCTCTTTTGTGTAGAACTAATTTCTTTCCCATCTTACCCCAAGCCTCTGGTGCTAAATCCAAAACATAATTTTAGAGCTATACGGCGGCTTGGAGTTATTGGGAGAGAGACAGAGAGAAGGAGAGATTAAATGTTTGTGAATTAACTGCTTCTTTGCATCTCTCAGCCAGTGTTCGGCTATAGCATATCTACTAATAGCGAAACTGTAAGTTAAACTGATTCAAAAACAGCAATGTTACCACCTCGTTACTGAGAAATGAAAATAATAATAATAAAAAGTAACTGAATTAGAATAACATGGAAACTGTCGTTTTTATCCTATTATTAGTCATACAGTATGTGTTTGCTTGATCAATCTTTTGTGAGTTTCGATTTATTTGCCTTTATACGCTGTAAGGATCTTTAAAATAACATATAATTTGGCAAAGCAATGTGGAACTGTAATGCAGTTGAGAGACCTGTAACTACTTCATTTTGTAGCTATGCTTTTACTAGGAAATAATTGCACACCTTAGACTGTTAATTTACTAATCAGAATCCAGCATTCAGCAGCCCATTGTATAACTGATGTTAACAAATGATACCTTACAGTAAAGTGTTACCACTAATGTTAATGTTTTTGACATGAATAAAAAAAATTATGTGTATGGATAAATCATTTATAATGAAACACATGTATACAATACCGGACAGCGAACTCAAAACAGGAAACCATTAAATACACAGGACTAGAGGAGGGACACAATGAGGAACACCTGAAATCAATGACATAATGAACATGGGAAACACCTGGGACAAATGAACCTAATCAGGGAACAGGAACAGGAAGACCATATAAGGACATAAACATAACATGGAGCATGTGGGGGAAGAAACACTTACAGACACAGAACAGAGTCTGAGGCCCTGTCCACACGCCCTGGTTATTAAAAAAAAAAAACACATCTTTTTCTACACAGTTTGGCTGTTCGTCCACATGCAAATACAGCACCAGGTCACTAAAACTGAATTTTTTTTTAAACGCCTGCCAGGGTGAAGATTTTTAAAAACTCTTTGCAGTGTTGCAGATTGTGTAGACAGCGAATCTGGAGTTCTGGGCTTGTGACGTCACAGCATGTGCTGTTATCTCCACCTACTGGAAACTGTTTCAGGTGCTCTAGAGTCTAGACAGTGCTTCATACCGTGCGTTTTCATGTGGACAGAGATTCTTTTTAAAACGGAAGGAGAAACTCAGTTTCTAAAAATACCCTTTTAAGTGTGGACATGTCCTGATACACTGTGACTTTAAACTTGATTAAATAAAATGTTAATTAACCTTGTACACCATCATCTTAACAGTTCTTTCGTTACAGAATTTGTGAAACACACATTAATAGCATGCAACATTACGAGTGCTGACCTGGTAATAAATACACATTAGCAGCTTGCATCGCTCTGCGGTGAGAGTTCGATGGGTAATCTCCATGCAGGTCTTCCCCGGTGATACAATTACACTTGGGACTCATTAATATTAGATGAACTATTAATGTACAGGCCATTTTATATGGAGAATTCACACGCTGGCACATAGCCGAGGTTGCTCTGTGCATGCATATGCAATGTATGCACACCCACACACAAGTACACACACAGGGGTGCAGCTGTGCTTACTTGTTGGATGAAAATCCCCCAGCAAAATGGGCACTGTGTTTTTGCACATGACAAAGTGCTGGAGGGGCGGGTTTGGAACAGGGATTGATTTTTGAATTGAAGAGTGCAGCAGTGGCTATGTATCATCATCTCCCTGCTCCTTCCCTCTCTCTATCTCCCCTCCTCTCTGTCTTCTGATGTTGGCGTTTAGCGTGTGTGTGTGCCTGCCTGAGTGCATCTCTAGCAGAGAAGCTCAGAGGAAAAGTGGGTCACACTCGGCTCGCCTCAAGACTAAGACCAGATCTGCTATGCACACACGTTTAAACACAGTGAAACGCACCTCCACACACACGCACGCACACACAAATCCACCTTCACATAAAAATGCACATCATATTGCCCCTAATCCTCCAGAGAGAGGATCTCGGTACATCACTATGAGTCTTGAGTTATTTGAGTGGACAGTTCACTATTCAGAAGAGTGAATTACCCTGCAGCTTTTCAAGGGAGAATAGGAAACAGTTTGTAAGGACTTACCTCTCTCTCTCTTTCTCAACCCCTTCTTATATCTACTGTGTGGATTAAACCAATGTCTCTTTCATCCTCATTTGGCAGTATGAGCGCTTCTCTGAGTCATGCTCTCCCGGGTTCTGCTGAGCTGTTGGGTATGTAAAATCTGTGCAGGCAAGTGAGCAGCATCACCTGGGAATACATAACTGTACCATACTGTCACTCTATTTTACAGCATGGTGAGCATTTCAGCCGTTTAGCATATTGAGGACATGTTGTACTGCCAGGATATGGATATAGTTTCCATTTTATATAATAACTGTTCTGTATCCAGACGAAATCTTCCTACAATATGTGAAGAAGCAGCTTTCTGTAGGAAAATAATTCTCACAAATGGGATCAGTTTAACTTCTCGTTTGTTTAAACAGCTGTGAGATTAAATGGAGAGCAAATGGAGATTTTCAGAGGTCTTCTGCTTCTCAGATACTTCTGCTGGGTAAAAAGACCCGGGTAATCTCACATGTCTTCTCTAAAGAGCTCAAGCTGCACTCAGATGTGCCAGGATACTGAAGTCTGCAATCAAAAGCCAGAGATATCAAAATTCATTCAAATATTTTTCATCAAACTTGTCCAAGATCAAATTATCTGAGATGTAATAAATTATATATAATATATATATATATATATATATATATATATAAATCAACTTGTTGGCATGGCTGGTACAGTCAAATCTTACAATGATATTTAAATAAGACAGATCCTGTCATCACTCATGCCACATGCTGCTTTATGAACACTGGTACTATTGAGTTGTAGAGTGATGAAATTCTTTTTAACTATGTACGCAATTATTGCATACAGCACTTACGTCAAAACTAGCAGTGCCTTTTGGCCTCATGTTTAGTCAATACTGTGTGTGCATGTATGAATATTTCCTCACCACAGAGTGCATTGGCATGGACTAATGAACTATTCGGCGTGAGCCAGCAGGGAAGAGATGCCACACTCAGTGAATAATTTGTTTATTGATTGCAGCATTTAAATGCAGTATTGATAAACAGGAATTCACTTTAATGGAAAGGAAGGAGTATCAAGGACTTATTGCATCTGGGAGAATGCAGGACTGACAAATTTTATTGAATGACGCTGGAAGCACTCGGGGGAGAGATAAAAAGATAAAGGGAATGCTGAAGGGAGAGAAAAGAAAGAGACCAGCACTGTCTTTTTTGAGGCTGGTGGGCTGATTTCCACAATCTAGACCAGCACTGGAAATTAATTCCAGTTTAAACTGGTCTTTTCGTCATACGAGTTGTATTGTTTTGCCAGTCATTTCTTCCAGGACATCAAGAATCATCTTTAACCCAGTCGTAGCTTAAGCCTCACAGTCCATATGGCAGAAATCTGTGTCCTTGCATTCGACCACACACTAACGGCAGCATGTGTCACTGTGGGCGGATCATTCCCGTGCGAGTAACACGCAAGACGGCGTGGGCGTATCCATTGGCCTTTCCTGGTGAAATACTATACGTTATATTTGAATTGAGTTCAAGATGTGTTCAAATGCACATATAAAGGAAATTTTACTATACCGTGTGCATAAGCTTCACTATATGATATATGCACTTAGAGCCGGTTTCCTCCACACGGCCTGTTTGAATGCAGATTCCATAAATGATTTAATGTGAAGCGCTACATTCTGTGCTTGATCTGTAGGCTATTTCATACACACTTAGGTTAGATTATATATTATACACACCGAGTAATTTCTAGACATACTTTGGATGCTATTTATTAGATGCAGAAAGGCAAAAGAAAAAGGCCTGTGGCATCTAGTATACCAGAGAGATTTGACTATCGTCATTTACGGTTATTTGCTATTACGAGTCATAAGGATGGAAGGATGGAGAAAAACCTCATGGGTCTGTCAAGAAATATTAGACTACAGATATTCAATTCAAAAGTGGCTTTATGAGTTTCTGGATTACCCTAGAAATGACTGGCATGGTAGCGGAATCGAAAGAATCGGTGACAACCTTTCTTTCCATCTCTCTTTGATAACAGACGAAGACGTAAAGAAAGAGAGAAAGAAAGATAGAGAATGGGAGCGTGGGTAGAGTCCCATGCTGCCACAGTAGGGGTAAATTATCCATAATCAGGGCATCAGTGTGGATGGGTCCATCGGAACCTAACACTTATACCCCATAATCAGCATCTCCGTGTCAACCAATCGCTTATAGCCGCACAAATTGCCACCATTTGAGCTCCCACACAGTCTATATTGCAGATGCGTTTGAGTATGTGTTTGCGTCGGTATCAGTGCACACTGCCTTGCCACAATAGTGAGGTCAAATTCTTGGAAAAAGATGAGCAAAATAAGCGAGGATGATTAGAAAGAGATTAGATTGTTGCCTTTCTTCTTTCAAATTGGCCTCTAATCTTCAAATCATCATCACAGGGAGGAGGACAAGCAGTGACAATGACAATTCAAAAAATGCAGAGGAGATTCTGTGCCTCGTGAATGCAATTGCGGCCGTTGGTTCCTAATTTTCTGCAGCGCTCGAATCTCCAGCCACAATAAACTCTTATAATTTTGAAGTGAGAAGCGCTGACCTGGATTTGTCAGCACTGTGTTTAAGTAAGGACTCTCAGCTCTGAACATAAACCACATTCTTTTGTGCTGCTTAAATTGGGGCTCTCAAAGCTCTCTTAGATACTCTAGCATGAACTATTCCTGTTATTCCTCAACCTTTGATGAACCCCTCTGCACCATCCGTCTGCAACTTCCAGCCAACTTAACAGCCCTGTCTCTTGTAATGTTACATATGGCGCACATATATAAGAGATGCATCATATGCCATGCTGATATTAAATAGGCCACTGCAATGTAAAGTTCACAGCCGAACTGGGAGTTGTTATGCATATTTAACCCATACTCAAACACAGATTGGTGCCATACCATGGAATGTATTGAATGAGGTGCCTGGATTGAAGGAAGGGCGTATACATGGAGCACATAATAGGCAATATAAGTGGTAGAATATCATGGAGCCAACAAGGTTTATTGTATTCTTAAAAGGATAGTCTACCAAAAAATAGTCTACCCTAAAAATTCAGTCATCACCTAATTACCATAATTTTGTTCCATACAAGTTTGACCTTCTTTCATCTGTGGAACACAAAATAAGATATTTTGTGGAACGTTGGGAACATAACAACATTTGAGCTTCAGATTATAAATCGTCAATAATCATTTCTGTTTACACTTAGGGTGGGTTGCACCAATAAGGATCAATTTTAAATCTAGATTAAATAAAAGTTTATCTAATAATTCTGTTGCACCAAGCTTTAAATCTTGTTTAAAAATAAACAGGTTTACATTTAAACCATCATCTTGATCCTGGATTTAATTTATATTTAAGACTTAGTTGCTCCATAACTTTTGAACTCAGATTTAAATCTCAGTTAGGGATCAGTTTTAAATTTACAGGTGAGCAGGTTTAAATGAAATAAAGTGTACCTACAGTTACAATTATGTAGCTAATTAAACAAAGAAAACAATAGAGGTGTCAGGATTATGGAGCTGTTTTTCCACTGTTTCTGTTTCAGTGTGCCCTTATTTGGTCATGTTCCTGTTCTCGTTGTCTCATTATTAGTTGGGTTCTTCGGCCCGTTGATCTGTCGGCTCCACTATGGCTTCTAGCTCCCTCCTCTCTGCCGTGGTCCAGCAGTTAGCGAGCTCCGCTGGGCTCCCTCATTCCTCCGGCTCCGACTTGGTCTGGCATTTACCATCCTGTGCTGTAGGTTGCCGGCACCATCTGCTCCACCTAGGACCTCTGGATTCCCCGTTGCCCTGGCTCATTGTCTATGGATCTCCGCTTCGGGGTCCAAAACAACCTGCTACACTGCCATTGGAGTCTGCGGTAAGTCCTCCTCCATGGCTCCTCTCTCCGTCAGCTCCACCATGGGCCACCGTTATGGCTTTGGCCTGGATCCTGCTGTTGTTCTCCTGCTCTGGGCCCCTCCTGTCTTCTCCCTGGCTGCTCCCTCCTTCGTCGACTCCCTGGTCTCTGTTTGCTGGCCCCCTCCCGAGTGCCCTTACTCCTACCGAGCCTCCTCCTTAGTTCCCAACTGCTCCCCCCTTTGTTGTTCTATGGGGCGAGGACGCACCTTCTGGGAAGGAGGCGATATGTCAGGATTATGGACCAATTTTGCCCGTTTCAGTGTTCCCTTATTTAGTCTCCTTGTCCCCTTACTCCAGCAAGTCATGGCAAGAGGGTGTGTCATGAGGTGTTTATTACATATAAAAATTACAATTAAAGCGCACTGAGCCGCCTGATCATGAGGGTCTTGGTAGCCAGTAGTAAACCTCCATCTGCTATCGAGTCCAGTATGTTAATACGTCACTCATCTCAGCGTAAGGCAAAGAAAACAGAAATTGACTGTGGCATTTAACGGTAACAGTGATGATGAAGTGAGCACCAGTTATCGTGGCTGCACCTCTTGTTTCATACACCCGCTCCACGCTTATGGGTGGCAATCAAATGGACAGGGCGCTGTTTTCTCTGTTGTTTTGTTTTCTCTTATCTCGGTTGTAGTGTTTTGTTATAAGATATTCTCCATGAATTAATTCTATAAATATATTTCCAGGATTATGAAATTCATATGCACTGTCCAAATGTAGTCTATTCAGTGCTTGCTTGATCAGCCGTTTGAATAACGGTCTCTCTGTATAGTTAAAAAGGCAGATATTTTACAAGTTTATTTCCTTCATCGACATAAGAAACTTATGTCAGAAAGAGAGTTTGGTAGTCAGCAAAGAAGGATAAGGAATATAAACATTGTTCCTGTTTAATTGCAATGGTGAATCCATAATGGCGGAGAAAATTAATCATAGATGGAGGTTTTAATCGCAGGTTAGAATTCTAATCCCTGATTTGTTAATCTCTGTTTAAAATGAAGTGTTGCAAAACAACTTTTAAAATAAAACCCAGATCAACAAATCCTTGATTAGCTCTAAACTTTGCTTAAATTAACCCTTGTTGGTGCAACCCCTAGTGTTTTAATTCATCTCTTTCGTTCACTTTCAATGATTTCTGTCCTCATTTTTTGAGGGACAGATAAATGTATGGGCCTTTTTCAGGATTTGGACCTTATGGACGAAATACGCTTGCACAATTTACATATGAACGTGATGACAGGAAAAATAAGCCAAGCAGCAGCTTTCTATTCTGATCTGATAGCCACAAAACCACACAAATGCTGTAGATATGCAAGAAATCAGGAACGTGTGAATAACATTGTGCTTCCTACATTTTTCATCTTCAAACCAAACTTGCCATTTCAGTGTGTTTTTCATAATGATTACATGTTAGTTAAGTAGGACTAGGTGGAGAGCAGAGACATTCTTTCAACAGGCTATTTGAAGACATTTGACCACATAATAATTTTGAAAGCAGTCCGGTCGAATGCAAGTGGTCAGATGTGGACAAGCATATTTAGTGTTGTACACTTGCAATCAGATCTATGGAAACGCATATTAATGTAAATGGGTCATGAGACATTTCTCAAAATATCTAAAGAATTTTGATGATGGCAGAAGTTTCACTTTTGGACAAACTATCCCTTGAAGAAACCTGTAGGCTTTTGTTTATTTATTTATTTTAAGGTAAAATTATTTTGAACTACTGAGGTTTAGTATGTAACAAAAAAGAAAAAATGGTACAAATGAAAGTCAATAAAAAAGTGACGTGAGTATGTATTCAAAGTTGCTTAGGTTGTATATATTCAAATGTGGGGTCAGCAAAAAAGTGGCAGTAAAGACATTTAAAATGTTACTAAAGTTTGTGATTTTAAATAAATGTTATTCCTTTGAACGCTATGTGCATCAAAGAATCTTGAAAAAAAAGTATCACGGTTTTATAAAAATATTAAGCATCTCAACTGCTTTCTAACATTGATAATAATACGCAATGTTTCTTGAGCACGAAATAAGCATATAAGAATGATTTCTTAAGGATCATGTGACACAGAAGACTGGAAATTCAGTGATGACATCACAGAAATAAGCTTAAAATATATTAAAATAGAAAACAGTTATTTTTAATTTTAATAATATTACTCAGTATTACTGTTGCTACTTAAGTTATGCCACAATAAATGCAGCTTGGTCAACATAAGAGACTTACAAAAAAAAAAAAAAAAAATGATGCCTGATTATGTCAATTATGCCTGAAATGTCAGTTACTTTTCTTAAATATTGGGGTGACTTATGAACTATAAGCATATAAGCACTCCACCACAGGTTACTCAAGAGGGACTGACCCAGTAATAAGGTTAGGTACAGAGTCAGTTTGGATCAAAGTATCAGCTAAATTACAAAATGTAACATGCCAGTCACTACAATCTGCACTCAGTTTTGAGAATTTATTTGATTGCTGCATTACTCAATTGCATTCCCGTGGACCTTAAGTGCTGTTACCCAAAGGATAGCTCTTAATAACACAGAAAATCTACTGAAACAATGAATCCCATAATGCACTGAACGCATTCCACACTCCATCAGTCTTTTGACCACCGCGGCTCGAATCCAACGCAGCTTCACTGTCTATTTCAGAGCATGTTGCCATGACGAGAACCTACTTGTTACTAAGGATCACTCAGGAAGAGAAGAAAAGGAGGAAAAAAGAAAGAAAGAAAAAAAGAAAGAAAGAAAGATAGGAGACAATGGGAGAGAATGGTTGTAATTAAGGGCAAATTACAATGTTGAGGGTCTTTTTCTCTCTTCCTTTTTGTGTGTGATTGTGCATGTAAATGTGTATTTAAAGGTTGCACTTGAAAGTCCAAGGCTGTAAAATATTCCTCCTCGTTTCATGGACCAAGTTGAAATTGCATAATCGTAATTCAGTCACATAAAATGCAGCTTCAAAACTGCAGTTCATGATAACAACTTGATCTTTACTGTAAAATTCAAAGACTCTTCAGCAGTATCTGGGACAACAGCATTACAACAAACTTGCTAGGCAACCTTCTCTCTGTTGCCAAATGCTGTTGAATAATTAGATATGGCTTTAGAGGATTTCTGCAAAATCATTTCCATCTTTGGTCAACTACAAGTGATCTCTGTGTTAGACGAACAGCCTGTGAAGTTGCTCTCAGTGCTGTACGCTGAAGGGAAACAGATTTTTAATTCATGTTTGTGATGAATTAATAATTGCGTGCGCGTTCTTGTGTGTGTGTGTGTGTGTGTGTGTGTGTGCGTGTGCGTGCGAGCGCTTGGAATGGCACGGAATGAGAAAGAAGGAATTATAGAGTTATGACCCGTCAAACAAGCGGGGAAAGTGGAACAAACGAACACACACACACACACAAAGAAACACAAACACATTTTAAATGATCCTTCCCCGTCCAATATTCACACACACATTCATACTCAGAGAGAGAGAGAGAGAGAGAGAGAGAGAGAGAGTGTAAGCATCCTGCAGTGTTAATTATAATTGTATAGGACTCAGCGCCGCCTAGTGGTTCAGAT
Source organism: Carassius auratus (assembly GCF_003368295.1). Lineage (NCBI taxonomy): Eukaryota > Metazoa > Chordata > Actinopteri > Cypriniformes > Cyprinidae > Carassius > Carassius auratus. Next base: position 326,265 of record NC_039251.1, read on the forward strand.
TTAATTAATCTGAATACCGCATGGAACTTAACAAATAAATAAATAAAAAATAAAAACCACACTGTCTCGGTTTCTTTTACACGTAGACCTATTCTGGGTTAAAAATTTAAATCCCAAATCAAGTCAACATTCAATCAAATAAATGAAAATAATAATATAAATTTTGAGTAGTAATTTTAGTAGGTTTTTTGTTTGTTTGTTTCAAATTATAAAAAAAAGTCGTATTAAGAAAACCATTTTATTTGACGGTCGTTTTTTTCAATACTCTTGTGTTTGTTGGTAGATTCGCGACGTTTTTCTGTCAAGGCGAATCTGCCGTGCGCAAACTGCAGGCATGCGATTGCGGTTTGACCGTTTGAGACATGGCTGATGATTTGGGAGACGAGTGGTGGACCCAGGGCGACAATTCAGGTAGCAAACATGTTTACTATGTGAAACTACATAGTCTTTTGATTATTTCAGCTATACTTTGTAGCGTACTATTTGTATAATGTATTTTTTTGCTCTGCGCGTGTCGTTTTGTAACTCCCTGCTGTGCCAGTGCGCTCCTAAGTATTCTCCCTGACAAGGCTCCGTTAGATCTTTAAAAATTCAGCTGGAACTTACACGAAACTCCTGTGAGTAAACGGGCATCATTTGAAACTTGGTTAGTTGTGTATTCACAGATCTATGGCTAATCATCTCTTGCTAGAATCAGACTGCTCAAAACACGTGTTTACACGGCCAACAGTGCATCTTGGGATATGTAGTTTTCTTTCATGTAAATAATTGCAGTTCCAAATTTTTGTTTCTTCGTTCCAGAACTGGGTAGATTACTTACAAATTGTAGTCCGTTGCTAATTTCAAATTATATTTTAAAATTTGTAGCCTAGTTAGTAAAGTAATCCGTTACATTAAGCATTTTAGGTGATGTATAATCAGACTACTTTTTGATGACTTTTAACTTCTCATTTTTCACATGGATTTAATTAATAATCTTGTACCATATTCATATAAAAATACAAAGAGTAAGGAAATATGTTCCTTTGACTGTTATTAACAACATGAAGTACAGTAAACTACATTACATCAAGGTTTCCCAAAATGGGGTTTGTTACGTTTAATGAAAAGCTAATAATTAAATTGTAAAAATATTAAATTACAATAAATAATTTAAAAATAACAAATCACACCACTTAGTAAAAACATATAATATTTTATTTGTTTAATTTCTTGTGACCATTAACCAGTGTCAGAGAACCGTGAACATGCAGATATGATACTTAATTATTGAATTATTTATTTTAAAATCTCAGGCAGGGCTTCAAGTAAATATATTAGTTGAAAGAGGTTCAGATGACCAAAAAGTTTGGGAATACCTGCATTGCATATAAATAAGAAATAATGTACATTTGTGCTATTTAATGTGTTTGAAAGACTAAGGCTGATAATACATGGGGCAACTTTCTCTGAGTAATGTTGCTCGGGCACTTTACCATTGAGAATGGGTAACAAATTTTATCCTGGGATTCTGAGTACTTTAGATTGGTTGTGTCTCACCTGGTTGCCCGTTTACAGCAACATTACCCAAAGTTGCCCCATGTATAATCAGCCTAAAGCCTTCTGAAGACAAAGCGATGCATGGTTAAATAACCCACTGAGTGATCATTTAAATAAAAAGTAATGTGTTTATCACTACTTGATTCAATGTATAAGCATCAGGCTATTTTAGGAAGGAACATTTAAAAGATGAAACCGAGGTATTAGGGAGAATCAATAAATAATAGATAACAATATGAATAATATGTAGGCTAATCAATAAAAAATAACTGTATTCTGATTATGAGTATGTTGTAATTTAATCTAATTACAAACCCAAATTACAAATTGTGAATAAAATCAGAATGCAATGATGTGGAAGTTTCAAATGTAAATATTTTATTTAGAATACAACATGGATGACATATCAAATGTTTAAACTGTGGAAATGTATCATTTTAAGGGAAAAATAAGTTGACAAGACAAGACCATGTTTACCACTGTGTGGCGTCCCCTCTTCTTTTTATAACAGTCCGCAAACATCTGAGGACTGAGGAGACAAGTTGCTCAAGTTTAAGAATAGGAATGTTGTCCCATTCTTGTCTACTACAGGCTTCTAGTTGCTCAACTGTCTTAGGTCTTCTTGGACGCATCTTCCTCTTTGAGATGAGCCAAATGTTTTCTATGGGTGAAAGATCTGGACTGCAGGTTGGCCATTTCAGTCCCCGGTAGGGATGTTGCGGTGACAGATTTTTTCCACCGGTTAATCGACGTGTGAAAAAACCGGTAATCCCGGTGTCACCGGGGTTGCGTGTCGGGGATTTCGGGTGGCCAAAAATGCGGTCGTGCAGACGTGCACACGTCTCAATTTACTTTCACTTTAATTAGCGGCAATTCAGTAGCATTTGTTTGAATTAACCATGGGTTCATACATTTTTTTCTTAATAAAAATACACAAAACAATAAGACACTCGCTTGTATTACATATTGCAAAATGAATAATAACTTAACACACCGTGCAAAAACTAAACAAAAATACTTATGAAACGCCTTTAAAGTGCATTTATTAACAAAACAAACCACTGCACACATCGTGGAGGTATCAAACAAGAAATTATATAAAATATTACTATAATAATATAAATTATATAAAATTCACTATTCGTTAAATAAAGTGCCTGCCTTGGCTTTTTCAGCAAAAAAAAAACCACCGCACATCCATCGAATATGCAACGAACAAAAATCAAACACATCCCTGTTGGCATTTGGTTTGAATCCAAAATATTTCGAAATAGGTGCTTTTGCATTTCGCTTTGAAACCAGATCTTCCGCCATCCTTAAGCTTGCCTCACTCTCCTCAAATGATAAATGAAATCGGACACCTGCTGCTTTACTGCGGCGCTCGTTCTGCTCACGCTAAATTACGAAGGCACGTAGTCACTAACTGAATTAAGTGCTTTATTGCTATAGGTTAAAACTTGGGGACGGTGCCGGTGGTCAAGTGCTATGACCGGTAGGTGGGTTAAACACCGTGTATCACCGGTAACACCGACTATCGCAACAAGCCTAGTCCCTGGTAGGGCTGTGTGATTAATCAGAATCGAAATAAAATCGCGATTTGTGTGTGCGCGATTTCTAAATCGCTTTATAGCACAATTTTCCGCGGCCCTGACCTCCTGCAGTAGGCTATGTTATCTGAACCAATCAGGATGCAGCGCACCTAAGTGGAACGCGAGAACGGAGCAGACTGGGCATATGCCTAACTCCAGGTTCACACACTGTCTGTGATGCGCAGCCTTTTTGTTTTTCGAGCCAACTTAACGGATCATAACGTTCACAATGCATGCAGTAAAAGATGAGAAAAGAAAAGGTTATAAATAAAAGGTGCGAAAAGATTTAATATCTTGCGCGTGAGCACAGAGAGAGTTGTGAGTGCACAGGACACAGGTTGAATGAGAGGAGACACGTTGTAAGGCAGCATATACAGTCTATGATCTGAGAACGCGCGTCTGGTTTTGTTAACAGAGCAAAGGAAATCTGCGTTCGAGTCAGTGATGCGTCATCCAAAAATATTTTTAATGATATTCGGCTCGCTGTCGGTCGGATCCTTTGAAATAAAAATGCCAGTTAAACCTTTGTCATTTATATAGTACTAGACACATTTTTGAAATACATAGTCCTACAATTTATTGGCTGAATAACTGGCATGAAGATGAGGCACGAGCTCGGTCTGCAGGTAGAGATGGAGGCGGCAAAGAAGACTGCATGGGGAGCAACGTCGCTGTTTTTGGTAAAACATTATTTTGATGACTTCATTAAGTTTTGTTTTATAGAAAACTATTTTTAAAAGATTTTCGTTTTGTATAAATTGTATCTTAATTTTGATCAATGTTTTATAAATCAGTTGCTTGTATTTAATAAATAAGAAGCAAATTTATAGCCTAGCAGACAATGTAATGAGGCGCCAGCACGATCACTTGAGCCTCAATGTCTGCTGCTGACCTTGCAGAAACATACAAATAGACATATCCAGACTAGATTATTTTAGTACAAATTATGAGTTTACTGACATTTTTTTTATAATTCTTGACAAAATTATGATATATTAAGTCTTGTTTTTTTTTTTTTTGCCTAGTTAGTTTTGCCTACGTTCCTATGGCCCAATGACGCTACGATGAGAATTTAGTGCTTTTTAAAAATGCGAGTCGGGTACAATATATATATATATATATATATATATATATATTTTTTGCGGTCGGAGTTGTGGGTGGGTTATTAATACATTGACCCACGCATCACTGGTGCGAGTGGAAAGATTCGCCCTCGCGCATTATTTTAATGTGCTTTCGTGTTACAATAATGCATTCTCGTTGCTGCTTCTGAACCGCGTACACATAACTTACTGTATACGCACTGCAGATGGAGTAAGTGACCCTTGGGCAATACATATATTGGGCAAAACATATAACATCTGAGGTACCGCTACAGTGAGCTCTATGAGCAATGCATGGAGAAAAAAAAAGAATTTTGACTTATGTCTGTTCTAGAGACATTTGATAAAGCTCTAATTGGTTTTCTTTTGGAAATATGTTTAAAATTTGTACTGAATGCATTTATGACTGTAAAGCATGTTTATGTTTGTCAAAATCGTGATTAAAATCGAAATCGCAAAATTGATCAAAAATCGTGATAGGTTTTTTTTGTCCATATCTCACAGCCCTAGTCCCCGGATCCTCCTTCTACGCAGTCATGATGTTGTAATTGATCCAGTATGTGGTCTGACATGGTCATGTTGGAAAATGCAAGGTCTTCCCTGAAAGAGACGAGGATATCTAGAACTTGGATATACCTTTCAGCATTGATGGTGCCTTTCCATATGTGTAGCTGCCCATGCCACATGCACTCAAGCAAACCCCATATACCATCAGAGATGCAGGCTTCTGAACTGAGCACTGATAACAACTTGGGTTGTCCTTGTCCTCTTTAGTCCGGATGCCATGGTGTCCCAGTTTTCCAAAAAGAACTTAAAATTTTGATTCGTCTGACCACAGAACAGTTTTCCACTTTGCCACAATTTGAAATGAGCCTTGGCCCAGAAAAAAGTCTGCGCTTCTGAATCATGTTTCGATATGGCTTCTTTTTTGACCTATAGAGTTTTAGCCGGCAACGGCAAATGGCACGGTGGATTTACTGACAATGTTTTCTGGAAGTATTCCTGAGCCCATGTTGTGATTTCCATTACAGTAGCATTCCTGTATGTGATGCAGTGCCGTCTAAGGGCCCGGAGATTGCAGGCATCCAGTATGGTTTTCCGGCCTTGAGCCTTACGCACCAAGATTGTTCCAGATTCTCTGAATCTTTGGATTATATTATGCACTGTAGATGATGATAACTTAAAAATCTTTAAAAAAAAATTATCTGAGAAACTCCTTTCTGATATCGCTTCACAATTTTTCCCCGCAGTATTTGAGGAATTGATGATCCTCTGCCCATCTTGACTTCTGAGATACACTGCCACTCTGAGAGGCTCTTTTTATACCCAATAATGTTTACCCAACCCAGTTGACCTAATATGTTGCAAATTGGTCCTCCAGCTGTTCCTTATATGCACATTTAACTTTTCCGGCCTCTTATTGCTACCTGTCCCAACGTTTTTGTAATGTGTAGCTCTCATGAAATCCAAATGAGCCAATATTTGGCACGACATTTCAAAATGTCTCACTTTCAACATTTGATATTGAACACATTTGATTTATCTATATTCTATTCTAAGTTTTGAGATTTGTAAATTATTCCATTCCTTTTTTACTTACAATTTGTACAGTGTCCCAACTTTTTTGGAATCGGGTTTGTTCAAGTACTTAATTTAACCTGTTAACTGTCACCCTGTCCCGAATATGGGACGCCTACATTGACTATACTATATTACAATCAAATCTAATCTAATCTTGACAAACTATATATCGTTGGAAAGGTCTAAGACTCCCAAATATATATTTTACCAATATTTTTTGTTAAAAATTATGTAGGAAAAGTAATAGATTAATTTGGCAAGAGTGCACCCTCAGAAATCTACATTACAAAAGGAGTTTTGACCTTTGTTAAAAAAAAAGACTTCCTCGTTGCCTTTTTCTCTATCACATTTTAGAAATCATCAGAAGTTATATATCACTTGAAAACATAAAATCTCAAAATTCATCCTTTAAAACCCATCAGACATTGCATTACCATGTAAATGGCACATCAAAATCATGTTACAAAATGTTTTCAGTCATGAATTATAAAAATTTAGGTTTGTATCATGCACATTCAAGTCTATCTTAAAAAACGTGATTGACAGTTAACAGGTAAAAAAAAAAATCTGATTACATTACCCAGCTCTGTTTAGTTTTTAATATTAATTTGGTGTTATGTGCATTGTGATGTTGTTGTGGTCTTCAATCAGTTTTCATTTCCCTTGCAAACTTTGCTTACTCACAGATGTGTCAGAGGTAGAGGAGGACACACAGCCACTTGAAGAAGAACAACCGAAGAAATCTACCTCAAAGAAAAGGAAGGGTGAAAAACAGGTTCAAGACAACACCAAGAAAAAGAAGAGGAAGAAAACAGTTAAGGTAACACAAACAAAATTTCTGGTGGTGATGCTTGTGAAGCCATTAAAAATATTTTCTGTCAGAATAGTGTGTGGAAGTTGGGTTCCATTCATGTTATCCATAGGAGAATTAATTATGAACAATAACTTAGCCAAAAGAAAGCCACTCATTTGAAGCACTCTGAATTACATTATCATACCATGTTTTCTTGTGTTCTCAGACTTCTTAAATATTTGTATATATGCATATTTTGCATCAAACTTAAATTTTATATTTTGTATTTGACTGTCGCTTGCAATTGTAGTTAATTCCCTTATTATAGCTGTTATGTACACTTATTTTCAGCTAAGTTTGTATGTGCTCACCTCTTAGTTGGTTGGTATAGTTTATGGCTTATAACCCCTTTAACAGTGACTTAAACCATGGCTTAACCAATGCCGTTGGTTTTGCAATTCTGTTTAGTGATACTAGAATTACAGAAATGACACGTGAGTTAAAGATTCAAAATTAAAGCTTGCTTAAAATGGTTTTGCCTTTAGGCTGAAATGGAGCTTATTGCCAAATGAAAAGTCCCCAAAATATGTTCAAATAAAAAGTGTTCACTTTGTCAAGCACCAAAGCTCTATTCAGTTGACCAAGCACAACAAAATGGGCCAGCTGACCAATTAGAGCAGACTGGGTATTTTAGAAAGGCAGGCTTTAAAGAGACAGAAACAGAGAAAAACAATGTGTTATTTTAACTTTAAATCATGTAAATGTATTCAATCAGACCCCCAAAATAAAGTTATTAAGTTGTAAATGAACATACACTGGCACTTCAGAACATGTAGAAACCTCAACTTTGTGAGTAATTTTTTTTTTCTTGGGTTGAGGCATTTAAGTTTTTCATCAAAGAGATGTCTTTGAGACAAAAGGTCTTGTGAGCAAAAACAGAACCAGGGCATCTTTAAGTAAAGAGTGTATTACTTTCCCTGCAGAAAGAATGTTTCATCACACAGGAGAGATCAGAGGAGAAAGACGATAAGGAGTCCAACAAAAACAAGAAGAGAAGAAAGGTAAGGATTATGATTCACACGTCGGTTAATGTTACTGTAGATGTCAAACTCTTCTGCTGCTTTGCAATAGTTTTCACTTCATGCTTGATAAAAAGGGATAAAAAGACATGATAAAAAGAGCAAACTTTCTACAGAAATGCTTTGATTTCACTAAACATAATTTGACTTCTCATTTCCCATTTTGGTTTGTATGCAGACAGAGAAACTCTCCTTTTAAATTATATTAGAGGACAAGGTTTATCTTAATTCATTCATTCCTTTTCTAGTCACTGTTTCTGTCCCTGATGTATGTGATGTAAAACATGCTATTGTTGCATAATTCTCCTTTGTATTTAGAAGAAGAAAACCATCACAGATGTTCTGACGAGCGCCGAGCCGGTGCCGGGCTCTCCAGCTGACCTTGTGAGCCTTTTAAAGAGTCACCACAGCCAGACCCGCTCTGTTATTGAGCAGGAGGAACTGATGCTAAGCGGTGAGTCCATTAATGCATGTTTGTGGTTTCATTTGGGTCTGGATAAGGAAGTTGATTTTGTTTGTGTTCTTTTCTGTTTCAGAGTCTTGTTTCCTCAGCTCTAATGACCTTACACATAGCTTGTCTTCTTACCTCAAAGAAGGTGAAGTGCCTTTTTATGCACTTTTATTTTATGTTTCAGTTTATGACCCCCAGCCCCAAAAAAAAAGATTTCCAACCAGGAGTATCTTGACTGTAATTTTGAATATGTACAGAGATTTCCATATTGCAGAATTTACACTTACATTAAGTAAAAGTTTGGAGGTTTTGAAAGAAAATATTGTAAAAAAAAAAAAAAAGAAGAAAAGAAAAAAAAGTAATAATTATGAAATGTTTTAAATGTAATTTATTCCTGTATTGACAAAACCGAATTTTCAGCAGTTAATAATCCAGTCCTCCATGTCATATGATTCTTCAGAAATCATTATAATAAGCTGCTTGAGCTCAAGGAACATTTTGATTAACTCTTTATTGTAAGGTGTCCTTGTTACACGTTATGTGTGCCTACTATTATAATAACAATTTATTATGCTTTACTACATGAAAGTAACCCTAACCATATATTAAATACATGTAATTAATTCATATTATTCAGTACTTAAATATATAATTACACTGTAACAAGGACACCTGTAAATAAAGTGTGACAAACATTTCTTATCATTTTCAGTGTTGTAGATGGGATAGTTCACACAAATCTGAAAAATCTATATTTACTCACTCTGTTGAACACAAAAGAAGATATTTTGATGAATGTTTTCAAACTGTTTCTGTTTAGCCATTGAATTCCATAGATTTTATTTCTCATCTTATTTTACTTTCAGCCGACAAAAAAGACCTAGACAGGTTTGTGGCATCTTGAGTGTGAGTAAAGGATGACCGAATTTTCAGTTTTGAATGAACTATACATTTAATATTTTTGTGGTAACTGTGAAGTCCCAGTCTTCTAAATGATATTGTATAGACAATTCAAAGGGCTTTATTATTGTGTAAGTGTTTTTTTTTCTTCATTAACTAACACAGTAATCAACAGCTTTTTGAACAATTAGTTTATTTATATATATTACTACTATTTTTTTTTTAGTTTGTCCAAAGTGGGCAAAAATACAGAAGCAGCACAGCCAGACCCGTTCAGTGGTGTTGCTCATCGTTTGCGGATCTGCTCTAAGGACAATTGATCTCATTAAGTGAGTCTCCGATTTCCTATTTTAAATAATACAGCGTTGCTTTCTCAACGTTAAGACTTTTTTTCCCTTCTCTTTGTGTTTAAGGCATCTGATAGCGTTCAAAGGACAAGCTAAAGTGCTGAAGCTGTTCGCAAAACACATCAAGGTGGATGAACAGATAAAGTTACTGAGTAAAGGGGTGACCCATATTGCTGTTGGAACTCCTGGGAGAATTTGTGCTCTGTTAGAGAAAGGTTTGCTTTGATGCACATTTCTTGAAAATCTGTTATTTTAACCAACTTTAAAAGGTTTTTTTTATTATTATTTTTTATTGCTTGACTTGACTTGTGATCCTTGTGCTCTAGAGGGTTTGACTACACAAGGACTAAAATATCTGGTTCTGGACTGGAACTACAGAGACCAGAAGCACAGGAGAATGGTGGATATACCAGAGGTAACACTCATGTGCTTCTTTCAGATGGGACAGACTTGTTCATAATTGAATTACAAAGATATTTTTAAAGAGTTGTAATCCTGATAGCAATGAATGTGTAATGATAACATAATAACATATTAAATGACTTGAACTTTTGTCTTTTTTTATGCAAGAAATGTTTTGCTATTTGCTGTTGTTAGTCGTCCACAATAATATATTTTTTAAATATATTTTTTTAATTATCCAGGAAAAGAAAGACTAACTTTTAAATGTTAATATCTGAAAAACTAAACTTTATTTTGATTTAATTCTCCTTAAATTGTATCTATTTTGTGATAACTGAAAAAAAATCTAATCTGTTGTTGTTTCAGGTGAAAGGAGACTTGCTGAAAATGATGGACCATGGTCTAATTCAGAGCTGCAGGGAAGGAACAGTTAAAATAGGACTCTTTTAAACTGATACTCTGCCCTCTGTTATTTACACATACATTACACGTTCATTTATTTGTTCAAAATGTGTAATAGAGCTATTGCGGTGTATTGTAGTGCCATATGTCTGCTGCATGAAAATGTTTTTTATGATTATAAATTAAAAGAAAATATGATTGGTCAAAAAAAATATCCTTTTTTTTTTTACTTGTAAACCATGAGCCCCTCCCATGATAGACTGTTCATCCTTCATTCACAATAAAGGCCTACTGATTTTTGCAATATTCTGTTGCAACACACAAACTCAGGCACCAAGCACACACACATTCACCCATATGCTGCTCCCACACATTACACCAAAGTCCAGGAATGAGGAGAGACGTTCTGATGGAAAAGAATGTGTGGAGTGCTGGGGAAGTTTAACAGTCAGAGCTAAGGACAGGGAGAACAGCTCTGTGTGTGTGTGTGTGTGTGCGTGTGTGCGCGTGTGTGTGTGTGTAAGGTGGAGTGGTTGCAGTTAATAAGTAACAGTCACTTCAGGTTCAAAGGTTCGGTCACACTGGGAACTGCGAAAACTTACTTCGGTGGCAGTTAAAGAAAACACTTGCTTATTTGTAGCTGTGTTATTAGTAGTTCTAGAGAATCTGACATGGGAAAGAAGCAGGCAGGTACAGGGCCACTGTCGAGGCGTCCGGATAACTCAGCGTTTAAACAGCAGAGGTTACCCGCCTGGTCTCCATCTCTCACGGCAAACACCGTGCTGCCTACCTTCTATATCCTCTCTCTTGTGTGCTTGTTACTGGGCATATGGCTCCTCATCACTGTTGAGAACACACACGAACTGAAGGTTAGACATGTTTTTATCATCTGCCAGTTTGCAAGAAAGCAGGAAGTGGAGAACTAGACGAGAAAGATGTGTTCCTTTGTGGAAACCAACTCAAAGCAACACACAACTCCATCAGAGAGTATGTTCTTATTGTGTGTTGGTCAAGTCATTTTGCTATTTTTTTTTACTTGTAATAGGCCTTAACATGTGTAATTTGATACATTTAACATCTTGGTTTCGCTACGATTATATTTCTCATCAAGGCTGGTGGTAAAAAGCCAAACTTAATAATACACTGATAATGACCGAAGCCATTGCAACTTAATTTGAATTATTTGTTTAATTTAAGTAGCTGACTCACGACGATGGACCATGAGTTATTTGTATTGTTCTTAGCACTGCTTGCTTAGGAAGCCATATGTAGGGACCATAATGTCATAACTTTAGGGTGAACGTTTTATGAACTATAAAAATATGCTAAAAATAATTTATGAGTCTATAAAAATACAAAAGATAACAAGAAAATCTAAATAAGTAGATAAACAATCATAAAGAACCCCACCTAGCTACAGTTTAGCAAATGCATAGCAATATAATTTACAATACAATATTGTACAATATACAATATTTTACTTTTTATAGTGAAATGTAGGCCTAAATTGTAACCAGTAGTTGTTTTATTGAGAAATATTGTTTTTACACTTTATTCTGGATGTGAAATATCCTAAATTCTAGAATGACTCATGTGAATTCTAGAATGACTGAGGGCTGCAGCTCAACATGCTGAAGTATGTATTGCCACGACTTCAACAAGCCACATTTTACATTCATATTGTATGGAACATACATTTATTTTTTTATTTATTGTTGCATAGGTGGACTACACCAATGCTGGAACATGTGAAGAATGCTTCAATTTGAGGAAGAGTCCCAACGACTCCACAACAGCCTGCACGTGCACAGTCAGCTTCCACGTACCGACAACCTTTCCGGTTTGTCTGACTGTATACAATACCTTTCAAAGTTTTTTTTAAAAGAAATTAATACTTTTATTCAGGAAAGATAAATTTAATTTCCAAAAGTGACAGTAAAGACATTTATAATTACTGAACATTTATTTTAAAATGTTTAATTAAAAGTTTCATTTCCCCCCAAAACTTTCCATTCATGAAATCATTTTGAAAACACGTGTAGCTATCATGGTTTCCACAAAAACATTAAGCAGCACAGCTTTTCTTTTTTAACTTTAATAATAATGTCTCTTGAGCATTAAATCAGAGAAAATTTGAATAATTTCTGAAGGATCATGCAACATTGAAGACTGGAGTAATAGTGCTGCAAATTCAGCTTTGTCTTCAGAGGAATAAATTATTTTCGTATAGCCTACACGATTTACACCAATACATTTCTATGGCAAGTTTGTATGCTTCAGTTTTTAAACCATTCCCACACACACAGCTTAATATAAAATGAGAAGACGTCCTAGATTAAAGTAATTAAAAAAGTATGTTGTCTAATTTAAACAAGACAACCTTATTATGAACATCATAATTTGTCATCAGCGTGTTTCCTTTCAACATGTAGTAGTTGGTCTGAGCGCGCGCTGTCTCCCTCAGGGCGATGTTTTCTTTTACTACGGTCTGAGGAACTTTCATCAGAACCTGCGGAGGTACATGGACTCCCGCGATGATGCACAGATGGTGGGGAGGAAGAACAACCTGAAGGTGCTCGACGTCTCTTTCACTCCCCTTCTGTTTGCACTCTTTTTCACGCTCTTTCCTCATCCCTCCCACTCACTGATTAAAATAACGTCTGTCTTTATTTGATCTATCACTACGCTTCACATTAGTAGCGCTGCTGTCTCATTCAATCTGCTGTTACTGCTCACGTAGACACCGAGTTCATACTGCGCTCCCTTCGATTACGATGCAGACAGAAACCCCATAGCCCCCTGCGGTGCCGTGGCCAACAGTATGTTCAATGGTAAGACCCATGTTACAATTATGCCAATAAGCCTTCCATTTTTATCCATGTTTATGCTTATATATAGACACATTTTTTACATTATCACAGTTTATTTGCTATGGTTTAGAAAATGCGACATGAAGTCAGTTAAATTGTGTCAGGACAAATTAATTTGGATAATTTCAGAAAACTTTGATAGAAGTAATGAATTAGGTTTAATAGCTATCAGATTTTGTTCAGCCTGTTCTGTAAAAAGGTCGCATTGAGCAATTAAAGAAAGGACTGTTAAGCAAAACATGGTCAGGTCAAAATGACTGAATAATTGTATAAATTTGATTGCTAGTCCACTGTATGACGGATTTTTTAGTATAATATGTCAGTTTATTTTGCTATAGTCACTTACATAAATGCAATATAGTATATATATACATATATATATACAAATTTTTTTTTTCAGACTCATTAACAGTGATGTATAATCTAATGGATGGGTCAAAAATACAAGTCCCACTCTACAGGAAGGGCATTGCTTGGTACACGGACAAAAACGTCAAGTTCCGTAACCCTTCAACCAACAACACATTCCCTCTCCAACAAGCCTTTGAAGGTAGGCTACACACCATAGACCACATGTTTATGAACATATGTGTCAGTTTTTCTCATTGCTGTCTCTCTGTTTGTTCTCAGGCACGACTCGGCCCTTGTATTGGCAGCGTCCGGTTTATGAGCTGGATGACACAGACTCCAACAACAATGGCTTTATAAATGACGACCTGATTGTTTGGATGAGAGAGGCGGCCTTCCCTAATTTCAAAAAGCTTTATGGGGTTCTCAATCGTGCTCAAGGGCCTTTCACTGAAGGCCTGCCTGCTGGCAACTACACCCTCTCTATAAATTACAGTATCCTTGCTTGATGGAGAACAGAATTGGTTGTAAATGGAAGGAAATTGTTCAGCAGCACCGACAGGCTTTCAGTTCGGTGAAAAAACCTATTTAAATAGCTGACAAATTTACTTAGTCACAATGTGACTTTTTTTGTTAAAAGAGATGGTTCCTCCAAAAATAACAATTCTGTTATCATTTACTAACTTTCATGTAATTTGAAACATCTATGACTTACTCGGAAAAACACAAAATGTTTTGAAGTATATTGTTATGGTTACCAAACAGTTTTGGTGACCAATGACTAATAATAATAAAAAAAAAAACATTTCTTAAAAGATCTTCTTTACATATCGCAGAGAAAGTAAGACACACGGTTGAAACAGAATATGTATTTTTAGGTGAACTATCTCTTTAGGAGATTATATTTATCAGTTACATTTGTTTTTCCTGTAACAAGGTTTTGCCTTGACTAATAACTCCAGATTTTCCTGTCGAGCCCTTTAGAGGTCGGAAGGAGCTGGTGATCTCGACAGTGACCTGGTTTGGTGGGCAGAATTACTTCCTGCCCATAGCATACCTGGTCACCAGTGGACTGATCTTGGTGATGGCTGTCGTACTCACAACGGTGTATGTGAAAGTGGGCAAAAGGGGCAAGAACATGGAGGAATAGACCAAAAGATGGAAATGTCCATCAGAAAACAATGATGAAAAATTGCACTCGAGCCATTATTAAGCACACGAAAGCAGTACAAATGTATTATTTAATTTAACTTTATATTGGGTTTTCTAATTTTGAGAATAAATAGCTTAACAAAACCTATTTGATACGATTGTATAATAAAATATATAGTTGGATATATAGTGAAAAATATTCAGTGAAATCATGTGCGCTGTTTGTCAATTTGTACTAAAATTGTTTTGCTTAAAATATACTTTGTAATTGAAACAAACAAACCTGTATAAAAGCAGAACATTGCAAAACAGAAACATTTTCACAAGTGGACTTTTGAACCCCACTGTACGCTACATATTTATATCCTGATGACGTGTAAAAACTGGCCTGTATTTCCAGACAGGAAATGAGTAATGGATAATTATCATTTCCAGCTGTCTTGAATCATTGCACTGGGGTCTTTTCTCACATTTGACACATTCTAAGTTTGGAATAGCATACTACTAATTTATGTATGTTATATGTACAGTATTGTTCAAAATAATAGCAGTACAATGTGACTAACCAGAATAATCAAGGTTTTTAGTATATTTTTTATTGCTACGCGGCAAACAAGTTACCAGTAGGTTCAGTAGATTGTCAGAAAACAAACAAGACCCAGCATTCATGACATGCACGCTCTTAAGGCTGTGCAATTGGGCAATTAGTTGAAAGGGGTGTGTTCAAAAAAATAGCAGTGTCTACCTTTGACTGTACAAACTCAAAACTATTTTGTACAAACATTTTTTTTTTTCTGGGATTTAGCAATCCTGTGAATCACTAAACTAATATTTAGTTGTATGACCACAGTTTTTTAAAACTGCTTGACATCTGTGTGGCATGGAGTCAACCAACTTGTGGCACCTCTCAGCTGTTATTCCACTCCATGATTCTTTAACAACATTCCACAATTCATTCACATTTCTTGGTTTTGCTTCAGGAACAGCATTTTTGATATCACCCCACAAGTTCTCAATTGGATTAAGGTCTGGAGATTGGGCTGGCCACTCCATAACATTAATTTTGTTGGTTTGGAAGCAAGACTTTGCCCGTTTACTAGTGTGTTTTGGGTCATTGTCTTTTTGAAACAACCATTTCAAGGGCATGTCCTCTTCAGCATAGGGCAACATGACCTCTTCAAGTATTTTAACATATGCAAACTGATCCATGATCCCTGGTATGCGATAAATAGGCCCAACACCATAGTAGGAGAAACATGCCCATATCATGATGCTTGCACCTCCATGCTTCACTGTCTTCACTGTGTACTGTGGCTTGAATTCAGAGTTTGGGGGTCGTCTCACAAACTGCCTGTGGCCCTTGGACCCAAAAAGAACAATTTTACTCTCATCAGTCCACAAAATGTTCCTCCATTTCTCTTTAGGCCAGTTGATGTGTTCTTTGGCAAATTGTAACCTCTTCTGCACATGCCTTTTTTTAACAGAGGGACTTTGCGGGGGATTCTTGAAAATAGATTAGCTTCACACAGACGTCTTCTAACTGTCACAGTACTTACAGGTAACTCCAGACTGTCTTTGATCATCCTGGAGGTGATCATTGGCTGAGCCTTTGCCATTCTGGTTATTCTTCTATCCATTTTGATGGTTGTCTTCCGTTTTCTTCCACGTCTCTCTGGTTTTGCTCTCCATTTTAAGGCATTGGAGATCATTTTAGCTGAACAGCCTATCATTTTTTGCACCTCTTTATAGGTTTTCCCCTCTCTAATCAACTTTTTAATCAAAGTACGCTGTTCTTCTGAACAATGTCTTGAACGACCCATTTTCCTCAGCTTTCAAATGCATGTTCAACAAGTGTTGGCTTCATCCTTAAATAGGGGCCACCTGATTCACACCTGTTTCTTCACAAAATTGATGACCTCAGTGATTGAATGCCACACTGCTATTTTTTTGAACACACCCCTTTCAACTAATTCAACTAATTGCCCAATTGCACAGCCTTAACTTAACTTGTTTGCCACGTAGCAATAAAAAAATATACGAAAAACCTTGATTATTCTGGTTAGTCACATTGTACTGCTATTATTTTGAACAATACTGTATATTGTGCATAGTATGCAAATTTACTTTCTACTGCACATAACCATATGACTTATGTTTAAAATGTGCAGTAGACAAAGGGTACACTTGACTTGATCTAGTTACAGTGAGATGGATGAGCCAACAGCAACTGTATACTGTTTAAAAACAATTTATTAAAATACATTATATATAATAATAGCATAAAGTGCTATATATGCAGTAAGGAGTGTACTAGTAATTTGTCCTAACTACCAGCAGGGGGCGTCTTTGACAATTTACGAAATCTTGATCTGTGAACACACAATTACCACCTGTGTTTACTGAACTCTGCATTTACTTGCTAGGACTATATACTGTACAACATACAACAGTGCATAGTTATTTTTCATTTAAAAGTTGTAGAAGAATACCATAGTTTGCACACTTGGCTTATGTATTTCTTATGCGCTAAGTAGTTTAAAGTGACTCTTTTGTCAGTATGCAGTGTCACTCAGACGCTAGAATCCTACTTTCAGGAAATTTTAGGTCTTTTGTCAGTCTAAATTATTTGTGATTGTTTAATAATTGTTAATGCTAAATTTATTTAGTAGCAAAGTGTGACATAAGTGTTTTCTAATTTATAATTATTACCAATATTATATATATACTATTGAGGGAGGGACTATGTGGAATTTATCATTTAAAGATCTTTTGTCAGTGCAAGACACTTTGAATGAAGTATACAGTGTATTTAAAATATTGAAAAATAACATGTCTTTTAACATATAATTTTCAGCGTATATCTTTATGTACATTTTTAAATTAAATTTTCATGTTTAAAAAAAAAGAAATTTTGAAGCTCAAATCTGTTCATTTGCTTTGGGATTTCAGCTGCTTGGGTCACATTAATAGATGTGTGTTTATATTTTAATATGTCAATGTGAAAATAAAATGAGAAATCCCATGCTGAATAAATTTGAAGGCGATGATACAAAGCTATGAATTAATCCAGCTGTCTGATTTTTTTAAATCACATTTTATTTTTAATAAAACTTCAGTTGAACATTTTTAAATTGTTTTTCTTTATAATCAATCTACAGTACCAATCATCATTTAGAGACAGATGCACAGTGATCAGCAGACACACATGAACACACACACACAGGCTTGTGGATACAGTGCACAGAAACACATTAGATAGAACAGATTTCAAGAACTACAAGCAGATATAAACATACACGACTGAATCTGGTACACTTTAAAGCACACAAAGACACTGAAACATACAGGCATGTCCATAGCACCGCCACTGTGGACATTTCTTTGCTTTAAGCCAGTAAACTAATGCAAGTACCGAAATACGTCTTATAATGTTATTGTAAATGACAAACATAACAGTGTACTATTTTAACTTTGAACATGCAACATCCTGGTATCCAAAATCCATAGCGTGAGGCAATGTTTGGTCTGATAACATTAAATCAAATGGATAATAGGATTGATTATCCATCAGGTTATTTGGTCTTCAAGTCAACAATAATAATAAAGAAAAGACTTGGCACAGAGTGAATCCTGTTATAGGCAAGAATGTCGGCATCCTGTTTTGCTCTTTAACCTTTGACCACTAAAGGGTCACATTTGGTAAAGTATCCATTAGGACAGTGCAACTATGTGAGCAGTGCATGCTTGGTAGCTTAAACTCGACCTGTTAGTGGTTTGGGAGTATTAATATTAGTATTAAGACACATCAGCAGGAAAAATAAAATGGATTTTTGCGTGGCACAGGTTTTGACGTGCATGACTAATAATATATTTGGCATGAACGTCTATGTGCAGTCATGCACGGATGACTTTTCCATGGAAATTGAAAATGCAGCACCAGCACCATTGTTGTAACGTTATTTGTAAGAAAGGCCTTGCTAGTTCCTGCACTTAATAAATGTCTGTCAGTCTGTCCTACTTAAATTTATTGAGACTTAACTGAACAATGCACACAACCATCATCTGTTCCAAAACCTTGTGAGCTACCTAGCAAGACAGCATTTTAAGGCATCAAATGATCTCCCCCAAAAAGCAGACTGCATTGCAATGAGTTTAGTGAAAAAATCATCCAAGAGGAGAGAAATACTTTGATGATAATAAATAACCCATTCATTCAATAATGTTATGTTAAATATACATTAAAAAACTGACTGTTTTGCCCAGTATTTGTGTAAAATTGATTTTTGTGCTTAGGTGTTAGCTTAGCAACATGCTAAACATTATCTAGTAACATGCTAGCTGGGTACGACTACAAGACTTTTCAAATCTAAACAGATTTTTAAACACTAGGCATCATACATTTGCTAACTTGGTTACAGAGGAAAAACTGGGCATCCCTGCCAGTCTATGGTCATTGTAAACTATGATTTTAAGTGAAATCAGTCACCTTAAATCTGCAGACTGACTGACTTTCAGCAACTAGCACAGATTTGTCAAGACTGTAAATTAGGGCAAAAATTTAGACAAAAGTGTTGTATTCAAGCTTTAAGTCAGTGAATAATGATATGGTGCATTGATGCAACACAGAAAAAAAAATATTTGTATATATCTATAAGATATACTAGAAAACTTGTTTTGACTGTTATAAAACTGTATTTTTGACTTTTTTTCCATTGTTTCAACAACTGAGTACCTAATCTAGAATTTTGAACACTAGATTTACACAGAAGACTGAAAGACTTTCTTGACAGTTTTCAGGGTTTATATAATTTCACAAGCCAATGATGAACTGTCATCAGATGACTGAAGATCTCCGGTGTGACTTGATTACAGAATTTGCCATTTCAATTATTATATTTTGGCTGCATTTGTGAGTTAAATAAAAAAAGTAAAACTGGCACATAATATCATTCTCTTGATAGATCATCCACAGCTACCTGAATCTGTTAAACTGTAACTAGATCGAAAATATTGTATCTGGCTAATGTTGGCTAATTTGGCTAATAAAACCAGTCAGATGTGCACCCCAATAAGTTAGTATGCTGCAAAGCTAAGGCAGGAGTCTATGTAGGCAGTTTAGATAGCAAGTTAACTCATCAGGTTTTGGAGCAGAACTAGAGAAACCAGCAAAGGCTTGTGTTGCTTTGTCACAAAGAAGGCACCTATGTAACAGCAGAATACAATACAACAGTGCAAAATGACAGTGAATCACAGTGTTATGAGAGTGTCTATTCATTTGAAATGCGATCATTTGCTATTCTGCGTGAGGGCGGTTTTGTTTAAACTATCTTTGCCTAAAGGGAAAAATGTGCCTTACAACGAGCGATCGAGTCGAATACATCTCCGCTCTCAGAAAAATGCACAGATATCTAAGGACTCACAGTTTGATAGCAGAGCACAGTCACGTATATGCACTCGTACACACACATTAAGACGTATGAACACACAAAACACAGTAGTGTAACGAGATCGCTGCTTGTCTCTCTCTCCTGACATTCCTGTGTGTTATTTCAGTGATAGGACTTGCGCGGCGTACAATTTGAGACGGCAAATGCTGATCTGATCTGCTGATTTCTTGGAAAGGTAGTGTTCAGCCGTGGGCTTCCAAAAGGGTCTGCTCTTCTGCGATTGGTCAGTCTTTTTTCTGACACGGTGCATTGTGGGTATTCTGTGGCACTTGGTACAACTGTCCATCTGTGAGTGTGGCTTGATCAGATGTGCTCTTGGGTGTGTCATAGGCTGAGCTTGCCGATTGGCTGCTGTCTGTCCGAGCCACTAAACCACGCCCCCTGAATGGTAGAGTGCCTCCTGATAGGTGGTTAGCCCTGTCAATCATGATTGGCATGGCATATTCAGTGCCAGACGCAGGAAGGGGCTCAGCGTAAGCATGGTAATGTTCAGGGGGGATAGGAGCATCATACTCAGGGGCATCAGCTTCTTCGGGCTTAAACGTTGACCTTTGTCCAAGAGAGGCCATTGTACCAGTGACAAGTGGTTGGGCGTATTCTACACAGATAGGAAAAGCAGAAAATAGATTGTTCAAGTGTTTGTTTGAGAACATAAAACTAATTTGAACAGTGTGTTTGTATGTGTACCTGCAAGCTCCACCTGGGGTCTCTGGTGGTCTACTCTTGCTGTGGAACTGTAACGAACACAGTCTTCTCCATCCAACTTTGAGGGCAGCAACTGTTTCATACTCTTCCACCACACTAAAACACACATTAAAGCACATTTAATAATTCATGTAGGTGTAAATGCAAAAGACTAAACAATTGAGAACAGACGCACCTGTGCGCTCCCAGTGTGGAAGGTCATAAGTCACCTCTGGGCTTTTCCTGTAAGTACAGATGGTGTCCTTTAAGGCTATTTGCATTAAAACGGTCTTTGCACACTGCGTTGAAATTTTCGCATTTTAAAAAATAAATATGACCTCACGTTGTGTCAATCACGTTTACACACTGCCTCCAAAGCTTGCGTCCGTAATACTAATAAAAATAAAAATTGGGACCAGGTTTGATTTTCTGGGTTACGCATCGGTAGCAAGAATTTTGATAGAAAAGGATGATGAATTTGAAAAAAAACAAACAAACAAACTGAAAAAACACGTACAAAAATTTCAGGCTCAGTGCGCAATGACCTTTAGTTTACATTTTCATGAATGACATGGTTTTAATATTAGGCTAAAATAAAGTAGTCAATGTTTGAAGTGGATCAAAACCTTTCAAAGTTGTCAAAATCAACAAAAACCAAATCAACACCCGTTCTTTCCTTAGGACAACTCTGATTAACTTTTCTGATCCACTTCAAATGTGGACTTCTGTATCATAGCTTAATGATCTATTGGGGATTTTTTCAACTATTTGGATCAAACTATTTATTGAGATATGGAAATGTTTTTACCAACCTGTTCTTCCACAGCCACGAGCAGACCATGACTAACACAAGCGTTGTCAGAACCACCACCAATACAGGAACCAACACTGCCACCAGCGCCACCTCTTTTACATTCACACAGCACATTAATAACATTAATCTAGTGTCAATGAATACTGTTTTGCCTAATTAAATACGAAATAAAAAATGTTGTAAATAATAATAATAATAAATACTGTATTCAGCACTAAACAGTAATGAAAGATGGATTCAACTAATAAAAATTTGGCTATTTCACCCAATTTTTGCATTTTGATTTGTATTTTTTTATAATTCTAAACCTAGCAACATGCTTAAATGAGAAACCTAAATGAGTGCACTTCATATGAGAATCAAATGAAAAGAGAGTTTGCCGCCTACATAAAACGAATTAAAATAAGTTATTTATGAGGTTACATTTCACAAAGAATGCTGCCTAAGGGGCTGTTCACACAGAATATGCTTAAGCCTTCAAGTGTGCTGCTTTTTTATGTAAAAGTGCTAGACAGAAGTGCTTGACTATTGCATTCACTGCTTGCTTATCACAGGATTCTAATAACCTGGTGGTCAATTTAAAAGAAAAAAAAAAAGGTAATTCCATTGCCTTACATTTTTAAACAAAAAAGTGCAATTGGTGTGAACAAAAGGCCCCTAAGAAAGAAGATGCCTATATAGACGCCAAGGCAGCTTACTAAAGTTTATACCAAAGCTCATTTGTTAAATAACTGAATGAAGTGTGTTCTTACCATCGTGAGAGTGTGGAGGCATGGTGGTGTTTCGGATGTTGGGTGTGTGTGTCGTCCTCTCCTGTAGTGGGGGCACTGTGCTTTTTCTGCGAGGGGGAGGAGGGGCTGGATGGAAGGTTCCTGGCCACGCTGACCAACAGAAAGAGATTCAATCATGTTTAGCATGGCTAACTTGCCGAATCGGAGTCTGATTTCTCTGATTAGTCTCACCTGCATAAGGTTGGCAGCCCAGCAGCTCCATTTTAAGGGCGATCCTTTGGTGCCACTGCAAGGGACATATTCGGATGAAGCGCGCTTCAATTGGAGGAATAAAGTTGTTCCGCACTTCCTGGAGATAGTTGGTGTTGCCTTGGAAAATCTGTTACAGAGAAACAAGGACACATTAGCAACAAAGAACATTTGGCCTCAGACCAAGGCCCATCTTATTTACGCCTAATCAATGCTCTTCTCCTTAAGCTCCCTGACAGTCGATGGACATTCATTATTAATGACCACAGAGTGCACTTTAATTTCAGGCTCCTTAAACCTCAGGAATGTAAAACCAATTTTTCTGGAAATATGCAAAGCTTGATGTCATTCTGCAGCAGTTCCAACACCAGCGCCAAAAACCCACCAAACACAAAAGAAGAACAGACAACAAAACAAAATATGCTCTGCTTCAAAACCTACAGAACCGGATCTGCTAGTCAATGTATGGTGCCTCTAATGATTGTCTTGTTTTGGCTTAATTCAATTGCAATAAATTCACGAGTTCACGCTTACAATATAATTAGCTGAGGTATAGTATGCGTATTTGGCGTGCTGTTCGGGGAAGGGCTCAGAGCTTGGGAGGAGATGAGGTGAAGGAAGGATGCTGATAAATCGTCAATGGACAGAGGTAAGTCAGCTATATGTATACTGTGGTATTGATTACTTGATTGTGGTCCACCTGTGTTGATTTAGGCTAAGTTTCTGATGTGCTCCTCCCGAATAGAACATCATTAAAATTTTATAAAATTGCATAGAATATAAGTGCATAAAAATAAAATAAAAGGATAGGGCAAAAAAATTGTAAACCTAGATTTCATTTAACACTTCCAATCCAATCCAAAATTTTACCCAATATTTGTATTTTTAGGTCTTAGCATCAGGTTAACATTAAACATCTTTTTTTTTTTTTTTTTTTTTTTTTTAATGTTGCTTCCAATGTAGAGCATTCTAAATCAGTCATGAATAAAGTTAATGCTGGTTAGAATGCTGTCTTAAAAGATTATGGAACAGATCAAAGCAAACATTATACAAACAATCCTCCATACCTTATTTTTATCTGATCCACCTTGATAGGGTTTCCACTGCTGTCCGTCATGGCTATATAACACCTCATAGGCCGAAACGTAAAACTGATATTCTTGGAGGGTGGAGCCAGTGGTGGTTATACCTGAGAAGCAGAGTCGACTGACTGACCAATCAAATTACAGACGCAAACACACTGATGCCTCTTTCTCTCTCACACACAAACTCTACCTGTTATTTTTTTCTCCTTCTTTAAGTCCACTTGAATCCATTCTTTTATGTCACTGTTGGCTGCAGCCCACGGACGTCCTGATGTTTTGAGGCGAGCCCCTGTGGGGCCCCAGACAGAGGGCTCCTTCCCATGACCGCCCCATTCCCATTCTGAGGAGGCTGTGATCTGAGAGTCACTGACCACCCCCGACTCCAAACCCAAAGTGCCATAGCAACCTTGAGAGAGAGAAAATGAAAGCTTCTATTATTAGATCATCAAGGTGTTGAGCATTTCTGTAGAACTGACAGGAATAAAGAACAAACGTCTTCATTAAATCTTCAAGTTATTTTAACAGATTTTATTTTATTTTTTTACAATTTGGGAAAAACAAAGCATTCTATCAGATACTACACAACCAAGAAATACTCCAAATAGTCAATAGGTTCGACACATTACTGATTCACTTACCACTAGTCTTGAAGGTAAAGAGGCTTGGGGAGAGATTTCCACTGTAAGAGGGAGAGAGAAGCAGAGTTATCATTGTGTCTACTAATCAATCAGTTTATTACATAGAAGAGAAAAAAAAAAACAATTCAACCAAAGAGCGGAATCGAATCTAACTAGATTTGCATTCCCAGAAAGAAATATCAGTGCTTGCAAGGCAGCAAAGTGCTTTAATAAGCTGAAGTTTTGGGCTTTGATTCGGAGTTAATGAAATGCAGCATCAGAGATGTTTTGCACACAGCATGCATCTCGTTTTCCACCAGCTGTGCATGAGAATCAACACACAACGCAAGATCATCTTCACGCTGTAGACACTCATGGATAGCTGCAAATAAATGCATCCAGTATGCAAATGTTAAGCTGTTGCTTAAGCTGTGTTCACGTCATGTCGGAATTACCATAATTACCAGATGACAATTTAGAGCAGTTCAGGTCCCGTTTCTATGGTAACACACGATTCATAATGAAAAGACAGATCCATGTGCTTGCTTTGTTGTTTATGACAGTACTTCATTCACCACATTAACTCACCTCTGTATGCTCTTGTGAAATACTGAAGAACAAAAATTACTATAATAACAATAATATACTTAAGTCAAAGCTTTGATCAAATTTACTTTCCAACTTATAATTACAAATTTAAGAAAAATAGACATGGTTTTTACTTGTTTGAAAACTTGCTATTAGACTAATTCTATACTTGCTAAAAACTATAATGAATATATATATATATATATATATATATATATATATATATATACACATTGTAGAAAGGGGGTTCCTTACAATATTTGGAGGGTCAAATTTTATTTGTGTAAAATTTTGAAAATCACTGCATAGCACAGTTAAAGGGAATTAATTTGCAGAAAAGACTAAGAAAATTTTATTAAGAGGAATTTCAGAACTTCACTGCCTTGCAAGCCCTGTAATCAAATGAAATTGATTTTCCCATGAAGAAAGCAAGCAAGAATGTAAATGGGTTACTCACGGCACAGATGTCACATTGTTGGCCAGCGAGCTTTCGTAGTGTGGGATGCCTTTGCTGCTGACCACACTGATTTGCCCCCCCAGTGTGTTGGAGACCACACCCGCATGAACACCGGCCAGACAGAGAGGAGAAGACTGCAGAAAGAGACGTGAGACATTAAGACAGCTGACACTGACTCACTCACCTAAAACCCACAAGCTGTGACTTGGCATGCTGAGGTCACATCCTTGAAGAAGAATTGCAGTGGTATCATTTATGCCACTGTGATAAAGAATGATGGATGATTCATTTGGCTAACTTCTTCCAGGGTTTAGACTTAGACACACACACACACACACACACACACACATTTAGTTCTCACAGGCCACATACACATTGCACATTTTCAGGAAACACAAATGGGTCTACAACACTATTCAAAAGTTTGACCTCAGTAAGATAAAAAAAATATTCAGCTTTTATTCAGCAAGGACCCATTAGATATCGGTAATGTTACAAATGATTTTTTATTTTAAATAAGTGCTGTTTTTTCCACAAAAAAAAAAAAAAAAAAAAAAAAAAAAAAAAAAAAAATATATATATATATATATATATATATATATATATATATATATATATATATATATATATATATATATATATATATATTTTTTTTTTTTTTTTTTTTTTCAAAACCATTAACCTTTAATCACCCCCATGTTACTCCAAACCTTGTTTTTTTCCCCTTGAATGTTTCAACGGTTTTTGCCATAGAATGAATGTCAAAAGGGTAAAAAAAAAAAAAAAATATATATATATATATATATACACACACACACATACTGTATACAGTGCTTTTTTCATGCTCTACTTTTGAATATTTGAAACCAACTGAAAAATTGGCAGCCAGTCAGCATGAATTCTCAGTGAATTCAGCTGTCAGTTGCAGTTGCCATTCAAATAAATAACCAAATCTGTTTGTGTCCATTAAAAGAATCAGGTCAGATGCAACTTGGTTTTGATTCGTTTTCATTAGTGAATGTTGACTATACAATGCTATTCCGCATGCATTCTGTGGACTACTGATGTAGAGTAGCGATAAAGCTTGCCAGAAAATACAACTCATTTAGCAGCTTATGGGGTGACAGGAAATGTACCACATCTGCCATCTGCTATGGCAGCACATAAAGGACGAAACGCAAGTATCATTTACACACATAATGTGCATCCTAGCCTCTATTTTGTTGAATTAGGGCCTTAAAAAGCTTCTTGTCTTTCTTAATAGGTTCCCTAATGTGTCCAAGAGCTGCACAATTAATCAAATAAACAAATCAAGATTATGTTTACAACAAATATGTCTGCAGTGCATGTGAACGCAACAAAATCAGATTTAGCATTTAAATCAGTCTTATAAGCCTGTCAGCAAGAAAAACAGTCCTAATAAAGAAGTTTTAAACAATCTGATCCACAGATGCGTGTTTTACAGTGCACTCATATTTGCAGTGGCACTCGAATGCACATTATGCTGAAATGATGACTTCCAAACTTCCCAGAAGGACTTCAAGCACTCAGGAGAAAATAACAACCACATCTAACTACAGTGTGTACATGGCCAGAGCCACTAGCTGCCCAACACTGGAATAATAGTAAAATTGCTAGTTTAAAAAGAAAAAAATTACAGTTCTGATTAGACATACACACACAGTTGGGACTCCAAACCAAAAAGAGACCACAAGCACTAGACAAACTCTCAACACCCACACACACCGACACCGCAAACATACACCACTTCCTCCGGGCAAAATAAAACAGCACTCTTGCCACAAACATGCCCATGCACGCACACACACACACAATCGTAAAGGCTTCATATGGGCCCCTCACTAATTCTGAGGGGTGTATCTGAACTGAGAAACAAGACTGTTGTCAGCTGGTCTGCATTAGAAAACCATTCAGCCAAACCTGATCTAACATCTCCCCATGAAACACACTGTCATACACACATAAAAACATGCACACATACATCCAAACACACAGACACGCATACCAACACACCCCTAGGAGACCAAGAGCTTTAAAACTGACACGCAGAATCATTTACAATGACTCAACTTCAGAAGAACGTCTCCTTCACACTCTGTCTTTTGTCTTAAGTTTTGAAACGGGCTCTTAAGTAGAAAACTGCCTATTGCGTTCAAACAGACTAAACGAAATCATCCGAAAGCAAGCAGGAAGCATTAAAGGGGTGATGAGGTCATCAGCAATGACCTAATGTACAGCCAAGACAGTGTGCGGTCGTGCTGAAAGAAAAATACAGCTGACAGCATCTGTGACATGCTTTTCATCATTTTGACTCGTCCCTTTATCTGGAAAAACATTAGTCGATGCACTTATACAGTGTTTTAAATACGCTACTGCTTTGAAAAAACAACCCATTTACCTAAATTTGTTACTTCAGACTTATGTGCCCTCTAGAAGCTTGCGTTCTGCAAGTGAACGTCGCTTGATTGTGCCATCCCAAAGAAGCACAAAGTCACTTTTATGGACTTTTAAATTAAATGTTCCCTCCTGGAACAGGATTCCTTAGCCATCTTCAAGAATCGGCTTAAAACACATCTCTTCCATCTTTATTTGACCCTCTAACTTTAACACTCACTATTCTAATTCTATTCTTTACAAAAAAACAATCTATAATTTTCTTAATTTTTATTCTGTTTTCTTTATATTATATTATTTAAAATCCCATGCTAGGTGTACTGTGTTAACCTAACTGAGACTTGTTATAGCACTTATATATCATTGCTCTTTTTGTTGTTTTTGATTGCTTCCACTGTGCTCATCTGTAAGTCGCTTTGGATAAAAGCGTCTGCTAAATGAATAAATGTAAATGTTAATGTAATGTAAATAACACGTGGTAAACAATATTATAGCTGTGTGATATAATCATTTATTTGTGAACCTGTGCCTGTAAGATAGTTTTCTTTGTTTCTTAATAACCAACTTTCAAAAAAGATGCTATTCATTGAAAAAATTATTTCTGAGTGAATGCCTCCTCACTCATTACATCAATACATATATATTATGTATGGAATGAAGGACAGTTTTTATAAACAGTTCTTAGGAATGACTGAACATTTCAAACATGAAACCATAAGAGAATATCTTCCTTTGAAGAGCTGAATCACTGCAGTTAAAGAGGATAAACAAATCATACAATGCAGAAGCAACAGCATCCGCACTTCTTGTGTCCCTGAGTATGTCTGGTTTGTTTGGAGTCAGATCTTTTCAGTGATCTCAGGCATTCAATGTGGTCACAGTGGTTCTCAAGCTGAGAGCTCACTGGAGAAGAAGATAATCAGTGAATAATGACTTAAATGTTGCTCATGTTCTTCATACAGGATAAAACGACTTGAAATGTATGAGTCATACTGACCACTTTTAAGATGTTTTGCTTCGTTTTTTAAGCTTGAAAGCTTCAGTCCCTGTTCAATTGTAAATGCATGGAACAGAACAACTGAAATGCTTCAGTTTTATCTGGACATTAGGGTATGTTTACAATCCAAGTTATGTAAATGTTATTACCAGCATGATATGCGCAGCCTGATTTTTTATAATTGCACATACTCATGTTCCTTAGTTTGCATGTATACCTAGAAATTTTTGCACTAATGGTTAATCTACAAGGTGTCAAGACCTTGGACCTTGCCATTGTTTCACAGATGAAAAAAAAAGAAAAGGTGTTTGGACAATCATGATTTTTAAAGTTCATTAACAAACATATATTTAGAGATGTTTCCATTGCTGTTGATGACATTAAATAAATATTATTTTCATTAGGTTAGATAATGAGTATAAATCACTCAAATCACTATCTAAACATCTCTCCTTAACCATATGTCTAGCATATGTGTCATGTTTGTCATTTTTAACACTTTTTATTCATCATGTTTGTAGTTCTCTGACACACAATCGGTTGTGTGGAATCTTAGCCTTTAGAGTGTCTATGGATCTGCACTTCATCTTTCCACCAGAAACAGTAAACCAAGACGAGATTTCAACATAAATTTCTACTATTTAGGACACAATCATTCTAACATGTAAATATGTAAATGGAGATGCAGCATGTGTGTTCGGCTTAATGCTTGCACTGACATTCACATTAAAAAAAAATCTAAGTATACCTTGAGCATAAGAAATTAGGAACAACGTCTCCTTTTGCTTTTTTTTTATAAAGTCATACAAGTTTGGATCAACACGAGGGTGAGTGAATAATAAAATAATTTTCATTTATGACTAAACTAACCCTTCAATCTAACATCCACTCAATAGTGGCATACTTACATCTCTGTATCCATGCGGTATGGTTCCCGAAACCTCTCCGAAATCAGTCAGGCATCCAGCAGGACAGAATTTACTGCAAATGCAGGACGGGAATATGAGACACAGACACACATATATGCAAGAACATGAAAACACACACTCCAGACAGCTGTAACCGCGAGTACCTGAACTCCGCTTCACTGAAGTGCTCTCCTTTTTCCAGACAGGTGATGAGATCTGAAGGATGAGAAAAGAGGCACATTTTCTTTGAACCCTCTTGAAACATATTTACCTGGGTCAGATAAAGCAGCACGTCTGATGGTTGCCATGGTGACACTATTGATTAATGTCATCCTTCCACACAAAGATAATACACAAGCATGTGTGTGTGTGTGTGTTTGTGTTATGTGCGCACTGGCCATTCAGTAAGTAAGTGATGTAACAGAGTGGTGTATTGCGTTTCATTTTTGTGGATAAAAGCCTCCATCTGAATGAACAGATCAATACCTATTAGATTTACATCCGTTACTTTTTCCCTTAGTAAATATGAGTGGTGCTGGCCCGTGCAAAACTTCCTGCCACAATGCTGGAATGTGTATGAGTGTGTGTGCGCTTTTCTGGTTCAAGGTATTTTGTGGTGTTATTGTACCCATTACTCACACCCACAGCATGGATTCATCTGTCTCTTTCCTGACTCATGGGAAATATGATCTCTCTCTCTCACACACACACACACACACACACACACACACACAGTCTCGCAGTACTGGGGTAAACAGGTGCAGCTCCCACATGGCAGAGTGAACTCCTGACCTCAGACAGCCCCAGAGGTCAAAGGCCAAATGTCATTGTTAAGACACATCAAACACAGAAGTGCACAGCTGTGATTCCACAGATTTGGAGGCTCAGGATGTACCATGGCGTACGAAGCACATTCACAAATGTGCTTAAACTGCAGTTTGAAACTTTCCTGTAGCATTTGACATTATTAAAAAAATAACTAGCACTTTTGCATATGCATTGGGCATTAGAACTAGAACTATTTGAGCAAACCGCCAACACCATGTCTATACCGGACACAAGAAGCAATATTATATACACGCAGATACATTTTTTCCAAAAAAACTTTTGTACTAATTAGGACCGAAACCGTCCTGGTTTGTTGTTTCACTGTAGAAAGAGAAATGGAACATCTAGATAATTAAAATCTGTTTAACAAACCATGTCATCTGAGTAACCAGACATAACTACAACTAAAAAAGCAATGCAAATGTATTAATAATAAACTTGTGTTTAATTTTAGAGGGACATTAGATAGTTATCGAACTCTGTACTAGCTACATGAAATTTTACGGTAGGTCTTTTGCATACTTTTGCATTATTAAGACATTGGACACTCAATTATATTAATTATATAACAGCAATATAAAAACATTAAACATTAAATCTACATTTAACCATTGAAGATGCTGTCATTTTGAGTGTCAGCACACAGTGACGCAGAGGTCAGGTGAGTGAGAGTCAGAGCTTTCAGAAAATTCAAGTTTTCACAAGTTATAATGACAAGTTCCACAAGGATTAATTATCTTGTAATTATGGTCATTTTGCATGCCATGAACACACGTATGCATTCATAAGTGTCAAAACTGAAGTACACTTTAGGTGTCTCTAAGTATATAACAATCCCATGTTTATCTTATGGACATGGATGATCATTTTTAATCATGCAGCATATTTAGACCAGGTATACTATTACTTAATTGCTATTATGAATAAACGTCTACAAGTCATTTTTTGAAATAGTCACACTGATTTTTACTGTAAAGCTGTTTGGTTGGAAGCAATTTGTTTTTAATAAAGCGCTATATAAATAACTTTGACTTGACGTTCTAAGCAATCAGACTTGCTATGTAAATCCAACTGATATTGAAAAGTGGCCTGAGCTACAACTTGGGACAAGAAAATAGATTTGGCCAAATAAGTGATCACCCAGCATAAGCCCACAACCCTCTAGCAACATGACGCATTTTGAACTCTGTGACATTTTTGTACTGAATGGCACAAGAACCAACAGCCATTACATAATTTCCTCTCATTTTAAATTAATTTAAACTATTGACTCAACTGTTAAATTAACTGCCTGTCATGCATTAAGCTCTCCGGACGCACCCTGGAACCAGGAAAAACCCTAACACCCTTACTGTCAGAAACATACTCCCGAAATAATCTTTGTAATCAGGTTCACATGTCGTCCCTCAGTCTCATCTGAACAAACACACACAGTTACCATAGCAGCTTCTTTATGGATCTTGAGACACATCCAAGCCTGCTTCAACACTAATTCATACAAACACAAGCTTTCACACATACAGCACAATAAGTACACCACCATTTAAACGTTCTTCTATGAAATCAATACTTTTGTTCAGTAAGGATGTGTTCAACTGATCCACAATGACAGTAAAAGACATTCATAATGTCCCAAAATACTTCTATTTTAAATAAATGCTGTTCCTTTGAACTGTCTATACACAGATTCCACTAAAAGAATATAAAGCAGCTGTTTTCAGCACTGATAATAGTGAGAAGTGTTTCTTGACTGCTTACCTGTTTGCTGACTACTGGTGTAGGAGAGGAAGAGGCCACGGCCGTTGTTGTGTGGTCCACTCATGAACTGCACTGTGACCTGATGCCCCTCCGACTGTATGACAGCGTCTCTCCATTTTATCCCTCCACAATACTTCACTGCAGAAAGAGAAATGGAAATCATTTTAAATTCTTTTCCATTTACTCATCAGCACTAGTGTGCATTAGTGGGTGGTTTTAAAACAGGCCATAAAACAGTATAAAACAGAAACTTGTATTTTTATTGCAACATATATACAGTAATTTACATGTATTTACTTTATTATTTCTATATTTATAACTTATATATTATTTTAACATTAAGGTAACATCAACGTTATATATATATATATATATATATATATATATATATATATATATATATATATATATATATATATATATATATATATATATATATATATATATATTCTGACCTTTTTTCTCAGAAATGTGAGATATAAACACCCAGTTGAGAGTTATAAAGTCAGAATTGCGAGATATAAAGTCTATATATATATTGCAAACTAAGTTTCCTCATTTTATATTAGAAGTATAAATGTGACTGAAGACTAGAAAAAAAACAACAACAAATGCACATTGCATTCACCAATTTCCGTTCTCCCCAGTCCGTGGCCATTATAGAGTCGCAGGTAAGAAACTTGGCAGTTGTTTGTGTCTATGTCAAGATCCGCAATGCGCACAAGGATTGTGTGTGTGGTGTTCACGCTGATCTCCCATTCACACACAGAGTTTGAGGGATAGGACAGAGGGTACCCCAGAGACGCCAGACTCCCACTGCCCACACCCAGCACTGTGTGTCCACAGCCGTCCCCTGAAAACAATCAGAAATGATCATACATTTAACAAAATAACAGCATGGAATTCTTTGTTAGTTTAATGGAAATTACAGTATAATCTGGATTCGGTTCAATCACCATAATTTGATTAAATTTGCATAACCCACTAAGGCAGGGGATCTGAACTCTGGCCATCGATGTCCACTTTCCTGCAGAGATTATCTCCAACCTTGATCAGACTCACTTGCCTGTAACTCTCTATTAATCCTGTTCCGAATTTTGTCTTAATTATGCACAGAATGTTTTGCCACTTAAAACTAAAATTTCATTTGGTAAAAGGTTTTGCTTGAAAGTTGAGCTCCTCGTTGAATCTTTAGAGATGGAGAAAGAGAGAGAGAGAGAGAGAGAGAGAGAGAGGACAGAGTGATGAGATCGCATTGCATTGCAGCTGCTTGCGCTGCCTGTCACACGTTTACAGACCGAATGAAACTCAGCTTGCGATGTTGTTACATAATCCTTGCTGGACACTATTCAGACCCCCAGAGCAAAAAACAACAGCCCCATCCACACACACACACACACACACACCTCTATTCTCAATGTTTCCCCTAGCTTTACTACACCCACACAAACCTTACATTTCCAAAGTTTTATGCACAGAGAGTACTGTCAGCTGTCACAGTCACACCGAAAAGACTAATTCAGACACAGTCAACTATATATTTCAGATAATGATCTGTATAAGAAACTGGGGTCACATTTTATATTCGGTGGCCTTAACTACTATGTACTCGCATTAAAAATAAGTGCAAAATACTTATTGTGTTTCGTATTGTATTGCAAAACAATACACTTTTGCTGCTTTTGAGGTGGGATGCGGGTGAGGTTAGAGACAGGTTTGGTGGTATGAGTAGCTTTAAGGATCGGTTAAGGTTTAAGCGATGGGTCAACAGTGTAATTATAAATGTAATTACAAAATTTAAATACAGATGTAATAGGTATTTTGTAAAAATATAAATACAATGTAAAAACATGTATTTTTTTTATTTACACAATAACACAATGTACACAATAAATGCATTGTACCAAATAATTCATTTAAATGTAAGTACAGTAGTTAAGGTCACCTAACATAAAGAGGGACTGAAATTAGGCTAGTGGTCACATGTATTCCTGACTACATTTCTCAGGGTAGGTATATATGTAGAATCCAGTTTCTGTATAAATAAAAACCTGAAAGACTTGACTACAACATTTTTATTTTATTTTTTTCACCATTATTGCCCAATAATAATGACACTTAAACCTTTAGTGACAACATGCCCCTATACAAATTCTACTGGAATTTGTATTATTTGCTTGGAGGATAAAATTCACAATAAGTACTCATGATGATTTTGAACTCCTTGGTCATCAACGTGGCTGCACCCTTTTGTGGCACCTCACTTCATGCAGAATCAGAATCAGTTTTTTTTTTCATCTCATGTGAGAGGGCATAATTTATAATATTTCTCAAAGGTGCTGTTTCCTTACATGTAAAACTACTTCTCGAGTTAAGCTCAGATTGCTTGAGAAGGACTATATCTGCAATACGTGTGCTGTTAGTTTCTCTGTTTTAAATACAACAGCTTGACACTGGACAGCACATGAACTCACTACATATTTGGGAGAGCAGCGGGGGCAGCGCGTTGCGTCATCACGTTCTTCTGTTGACCCAGCTGTAGCACAGCAACAGTGTAACTATACAACACACACTCCGTTACTGAGCTGAGCTGTTTACACAGTGAAATAATCACAGGTTCGGTTCTCGTTCCGTGTGCTGGTTAGCTACTGGTATCCCGATCAAACAAACGATGTGTGATATTAATGAACCGAGCCCGGGTTTGAACCAATAAACGGTCAAATTGCCAGTCTGTGTCTTTAACCGCTACACCACACCACCCCAAGAGTTTGTTGTGAAACCGCAATCAGTCCTAAACCCAATGGTGGGTAGGCAGTTTAAGAGAAGTTGAGCAACTACTAAAACTTGAACCCCCTCTGAAGATCACGTACCCTTCTGCGCCCGCGAGCTTCTGGCACCGAGGAGAAGGATGAAGACGATCAGGATGAAGACCGCAGCCCCTCCGGTCCCTCTGCCCTCCTTTACCGACGCGTCCATCCCAGCAGCCTGCAGTCCGAGTGCATAATGCAGAAGAGTCCTGATCCAGTCTTGAGCCACAGTCCTGATAAGAGTGCGCCAGTGAGTGTGTGTGTGTGTGTGTGTGTTTAGTGTCAGGACGGTTTTATTGACGCTTCCCGAACTCTGGAGCGTCACACCGCTGGAACAAACACGGGCTCTTCATTCCCCGATCTATTACACGACTTCCTCAACTTCCGCTCCTCCCACCACACAGCGGCCCCTAGATGGGAATTCTGTGGTATTCCATACATTGTTGTGGAAGGGATAAGGAGAAATCAGCTATTTGATTTTGCCTTACGGGAAGACATGTTGCGAAACAAAATGTAAACACGACTCGAGTCAAAATATTTAATTATTATTATTATTAGCCTAGCTGACGTTGTATAGGCTATTAAGACTGTAAAAGCTGTGCATTATAATTACATGTAATACATTTTCTTCTTCTTCTTCTTCTTCTTAGGAGAAACTGCAAATAAGCTATTCTTTGTAAATAAACTAATGAAGAAAATAATTGAATTCCCCTAAAATATATCTTATAAATATATCAGACAGAAAATATGTCTTAACATACTGTGAATATAACACAGCCCAAATGAAAACAAATAAATAAAAAATACAATAGTTAGTAGCTAAATAGGTCCTACTATAGTGTTGTTGAACCATACGATAAGAAAGTTCTAGAATTATTTTTTATTTTACTGGTAATTAGGTAATATAACAAATTGTAATAGGCTATAAATAGATTACTTTACCCAGTACTGTACTAAGTTTTCTACAACTATACGGTTTATTGTACTACGGCACACTACGGATTTTACTAGTAAAAACTAAAGTATATTACATTATTTATTACAGTTTATTAGTTCACTATAGTTAATACTACAGTAGACTATGCTGTGGAATTCATTAACAACGTTTTGTAAATACGATAGTATATACTGTATAATATACACTTTACTATAGTATGGTTCAAAAACAATATAGTATTAACTATAAATTACTTTTTTTCATGTGGGAGTAGCTATTTTGTTTTTCTGGTTGACATATAATGTTTGTATGATATAAGATGATAAACCAATTTATTAAAAAAAAAAAAAAAAAAAAAACCCTGTGTGACCTTGTTGAACTCGTTGGTAAAATACAGATTGAGTAGACCTTTGAATGAGCTGTTGTTGTTTTTTAACGAGTTTGTATTTGTTAGATATTTAATTATATATTTTTTTCTTTCAAAGATACTTGTTTATACTTCTGTTTAATGCAGGTCTGTTGAAGCACTGAACTCGCTCACTTGGCTGGTAGCTTTATAAAGTCTGATTTCTCAAAGAACCACAGAAAAAAAAGTGTTACTGAAGCTCACAACTGTGAATATGAAATTTGACTAAAATTATTATAAGATCAATTATGTATGAAGTCAGTGGTTTGGAGGTTTTATGTCACATTCTATTGCAGATGAAAACGTAGATGTTATAGAGTTTAACTGAGTGAAAATCATAGGCTACACTACATTTCAAGCTTTTAGTTTCTACGAATCAAAGAGCCAATACATAAACATGGACTTTGATTGTTATCACTAGCATACATTTAGTTCAAATTCTAAGTTACTTTCAACTTTAATATAAAAACTGTCAAACAGCACAGATACCATAAAGAAGCATATGTTTCTACAAAGACGAGTTAAAAATGTATGCAAAATCTCTTCTGAGTATTTGCTGACAATTAATATTTTTATAATAATAATAATAATAATAATAACATTAATAATAATAATAAGTAGGGCTTCTATTTTGATGTAAATATTTTCTCTCTCTCTCTCTCTTTTTGATGCCTCAGAGTAAACAAGTTTGCTTATTTTGGTCGAAATATCTAAGAAGGTTTTAGGTTGTATTTGTTTTTCTCAGATTCTTCTCTCTCCCTCTCTCTGTCTGTCTCATTGTTTGTCGCTATATCTAATTTCCTTTCTTTCTGTCCTTGGGATAACTCAGTGGTGAATCAGAGTCCTTCAGCCAAGGCTGTTATCTTTTATTTTACAGCAAGGTCTGCTCTGCACGTCCACATTCTCTCTGTGAAGGACATTAGAAATAGCAGAGAATCGTTCATTCTGACGCTATGTCTCCACCTAGTGGTAAAGTGCTGCTTGTTAAATTAGGAACACGACTGCCACACCGTGGTAATACGAGGTAATGCAATGCCCCAAATTACTTATTTATTTTTAGCTAATTAGAACCCACGCAGTTATGTATATCGTTGTATAAAAAAAAAAAAAAAAAAAAAAAAAATAATAATAATATGCAATATTGATAATAATACGTACGGTAATTTCATTAGCATCAAATTATATTAGAATGAAGGATCATGTGATACTGGAGACTAGAGTAATGGCTGCTAAAAAAATCAGCTTTGCCATTGGGATAAATTACATTTTAAAATAGTTTGAATCTAAGTGTGGCTTAAATATACTTTTTTTGGACACTGTATCAAAGACAAATCCACAATCATATACATTGACAGATTGGTGCTATAATCTTTGTGCTGTTCAGTAGTCTGTTGGAGGCATATTGTTGGACTAAAAATCTTGTGCTTGAGTCTCTGTTCTCGTCTCACACTATTCTGTCCTGCCGTGCTTGTCAAACACAGATGAACAAACTTCACATCTCATTTTTTTCTTTTGTTCATTCCATCATTTTTTTACTTTTTCTAGCCTACTAGATATTTCTGCCATTCTTTGACTTCACACTTCAGTAGCTCCAAAAGTACAATGGCACTTTTACATAACATTTTGGAAGTCATGCTGTATTTATACTATGGTATTCTATGAAAGATCTTATGAGAATCATGTATGTTTATTGTAAAAACTGAAAATAAACCTGCTAATTAATCCAAATGGTTCTATTGGCTTTATTAATCTGTTTAAACAGACTTGTCATGGATTTTGACATTGAATATTATTATTATTATTATTATTATTTTTATTTTTATTTTTTTTGTGCTTGGTCTGGATCTCTAACTCTGATATCTATATGCATGTGTAATACCATATATACCTTATTACATGTAACTCAAGCGGAATTAAAAGATACCGTGTTACCACAATACACTTTCAGCCTTAAAGCACAAGACTTGATAAACTGCTTTCAGATCTGTTTAAGGCACTCCAGCTCATTAGCAAAGAAGAGACAGAGTGAATCTCCTCTGGCTCCCTGACCTCTGAGAGCCGACATTGATCATCAGCACCACGGTGGCCAATTCAGACAGTCTATCAAAACAAAGAGCTCAGCAGAGCAGCCCAGAAGACGTAGATCACACTGTCTGTGTTTCAGCACTGCTCTGCAGCTGGGAGACACGAGCACATCAGTCACAATACTCAGAGCTTTGAGCGTTTCATCAAACAGTAGACAGAGGACCCAGAATATTTAATGGGCTCCTGTCTGTTCAATACAGTTCACTTTTTGCCCACCTTTAAATATTTAGGTCATATTCTAGATGACAGTTTGCCTTTTAAACCCTATATTAATAATTTTGTTTAAAAAATGAGTGAGGTTTCTATTAAAAAATAAAATAAATAGGTCCCAGCAACAAGGAATTTTGTGGTAATACTGCTTCTTCATTTCTGATGCTTGACACAAGTTATTAGCTGTGTAATGATTTATTTCTGCATGTAGACTGCAGGTTTAACTCATCTAACAGTATGCGGAGGTGGATGGACCATTTTGGCTGTTTAATTGCTACATATTTATTTATGAAGTACTAATTGCAGTTCATATCTTACATTATATGCAAATTTTCAGTGAAGTTTAAATTGCAACCTACAATAAAACTATGAGCTTTCAATGCATACGTAGGCCTGCTGAGTTTGGAAGGAAATAACCCTTTCTTTTAGAAAAAGATTTTTAAAAACATTTAATAGTTAATGGTTTTATGACATTTTTAAAAAACATTTTTTATGTAGGCTAGTCATCCCTGCCGAGGTCCTTTTGTTGGTTAATGCTGGTCCTTTGCTGGTTTATGCTGGACTTTTGCTGGTTTATGATGGTCCTTCTGCTGGTTTATGCTGGTCCTTTGCTGGTTTATGCTGGACTTTTGCTGGTTTATCATGGTCCTTTTTTCTGGTTTATGCTGGTCCTTTTGCTGGTTTATGCTGGTCCTTTTGCTGGTTTATGCTGGTCCTTTGCTGGTTTATGCTGGACTTTTGCTGGTTTATCATGGTCCTTTTGCTGGTTTATGCTGGTCCTTTGCTGGTTTATGCTGGACTTTTGCTGGTTTATGATGGTCCTTCGCTTGTTTATGCTGGTTTATGATGGTCCTTTTGCTGATCCTTTGCTGGTTTATTCTGGTCCTTTGCTGGTTTATGCTGGTCCTTTGCTGGTTTATTCTGGTCCTTTGCTGGTTTATGATGGTCCTTTTGCTGGTTTATGATGGTCCTTTGCTGGTCCTTTGCTGGTTTATTCTGGTCCTTTGCTGGTTTATTCTGGTCCTTTGCTGGTTTATGCTGGTCCTTTGCTGGTTTATTTTGGTCATTTGCTGGTTTATGCTGGTCCTTTGCTGGTTTATGCTGGTCCCTTGCTGGTTTAAGATGGTCCTTTGCTGGTTTATGATGGTCCTTTTGCTGATTTATGCTGGTCCTTTGTTGGTTTATTCTGGTCCTTTGCTGGTTTATGCTGGTCCTTTGCTGGTTTATTCTGGTCCTTTGCTGGTTTATGCTGGTCCTTTGCTGGTTTATGATGGTCCTTTGCTGGTTTATTCTGGTCCTTTGCCTGGTTTATGATGGTCTTTTTGCTGATCCTTTGCTGGTTTATGCTGGTCCTTTGATGGTTTATGATGGTCCTTTTTCTGGTTTATAAAGGTCCTTTGCTGGTGCATGCTGGTCCTTTGCTGGTATATTCTGGTCCTTTGCTGGTTTATGCTGGTCCTTTGTT
The DNA here is from genome assembly GCF_003368295.1 of Carassius auratus. Lineage (NCBI taxonomy): Eukaryota > Metazoa > Chordata > Actinopteri > Cypriniformes > Cyprinidae > Carassius > Carassius auratus. The sequence goes on from NC_039251.1 coordinate 366,309, forward strand.
GGTTTATACTGGTCCTTTTGCTGGTTTGTGCTGGTCCTTTGCCAGCACATGACCAGCATAAACCAACAAAAGGTCCAACATAAACCAACATCCCAGTGATTTTTCGACTCCATATGAAAGAAAGGAGCATTTAGGTGAGCTCTTGATAATTCCACTAATAAGCCATTTAAACAGTGGGTCGTGTCATGAGGCCATGTCATGAGGGACAAAATGAAATGAAATGCATCAGCCGCCACCCCCAGGCAACTAATTCCCCCACTCTACACACACCTGTCGGGTGAGGGCAAGGGATAAAGTTTTTTACTGCAGATATAGAGAACATATAGGACACTCATATAAATAGAAAAATATGCGCGCACACACACCCACACACACACACCTCGTAAATAACAAGCAATATTCTATGATGATATTTTTATTTTCCAGCTGAATGTGTGAGGTATATGGAACAGATTTACTCCCAAGGTCAAGGCACAGTTGTGTGTGTGTGTGTGTGTGTGTCCCACCTGTATGTGTCCCTGTCACTCACAGCTAAAAATGACTCCTCAACTGTCACTTACTCACAGAGTGTGGTCCAGTGGTCCATCTCATAAGTTCATGTGTCACAGTATCTTCCTGTTCACTTGAGGAGAATATTTATTGATTCTGTCTTTTCTGGAGGATAAACTGCAGCATAAGTTCAGATGATGTCTAAAACCCTTCTGTAGATATTAATCTAACTCCGGTGGTATAGATAAGACACCATGTGTGGAGTTAGATGCCATGGTTAATATATGAATTAAAAGTGTGTAAAATAATTTTATTTTATCCAGACTGTTTGTGACAGATTTGACAGAATAACAGGTTGATTTTTTTCTACCCGTCAACTTTGCAGGATTGATGGAGAAATGTCAAAATTAAATAGCTGAACTGAAGATCTGCTCAGAAAATGGCACAAACTTTCAAAAAACAGGTTTGGAGCAAATTTAAGATATTCTATATAAGAGAACAAAGTGGTAATTTATTTATTTAGTTTTGCTTCTGGGCTGATGGGAAAACCATGTTAAAGTATTAAAACATTGTAGAAAAATCTGGGAACATACTCCAATTACTGTACATGTATCTGTGGATTTACAGGTTGAGTTGAGAAATAGACCATTGTGACCCTGGACCACAAAACCAGTCAGAATCTGATCACAATATTGAGAAAATCGCCTTTAAAGTTGTCCAAATGAATTTCTTAGCAATGTGTATCACTAATAAAAAATGTATTATTGATAAATTAAAGGTTGTAAATTAAAAAAATATACTCATGGAACATGATCTTTATTTAATTTCCTAATGATGTTTGGCATAAAAGAACATCCAATAATTTTTACTCATGCAATGTATTGTTGTTTTTGTGTTTTGTGGTCCAGGGTCACGTTTACTCTGAACGCCAGTCCTGCTTGAACATCTGAAATTCCTAATAAGAATTCTGTATAGACTTGGTTGAAGCAGATAGACCAGTTGTCCCCTTGGTCCATCTGGTTTCTCTTCTTCTCTCTTTCTCTGTATGATTTTCTCAGTACTCTTTCATTCCTACTTCATGTGTATTTTCCTTTCCAGCAAGCATGGATTCCCACTGTAAACGCAGCCCTCTGAACACACATGTCTTCCTTGATTCAGTCAACCTTAACTCACATATACACATCTATACACACACATCCCTTCATTCCAATAAACAGTATGCCTGTTTAACCTTAAGGTCAGAGAGTGTCCACCTGTCAGTCACTTTCACTGTGGAAGCATTTGTTTAATTTGTGGGGAGATTTGGTTGGATTCAGACTTTATGGGTTGCAGAAGAGAAAAGTCTGACCACCATGCTGTAACATTTCCTGAATGCTGAGGTCTAAGCAGACCACAGTTAGGAACTTTATATTATATTATATTATATTATATTATATTATATTATATTATATTATATTATATTATATTATATTATATTATATTATATTATATTATATTATATTATATTATATTATATTATATTATATTATATTATATTATATTATATCATGTAGTAACAACTTATCAGACTAAGTGGTGTCTGCAAACACATTTTCTCAGAACTTGATTTTTCACTCTTGTTTGTCAACCACAATGTGTCCACTATGTATCATTTAAAATGTAAGATTTATTTTATAGTTTATCAATTTGCTGAAAGTAGTTTGCTTAAATGTGTATTTGAGTGTGTAACATGAATTATGATCGAGAGAGCACTTGTCTGGTGGTCTATGGTTTATAGCGGTCACAGAGGTTATTTCTGACTGTTTATAAGGATATGCATATATAAAAGTGTGTATCCAACAGCCGTTTTCAGGGTGATTAAATTAAAGGCTGAAACTAAACTGTACAAAAAGGTCAAAGGTTGTTTCTCTGCAGCACAGTATCCTCTAGTCTCACAGTGATGCCCGGCAACATTGCTCAAAAAGTTGCCCCGTGTATCATCAGCAAAAGTCTGGTCATGACTGGAAAATGACCAACTGGAGTTTAGGATGTTTTCATGTTACATTAACACTGTGTCTACATGCTTTCATCCAGTGTAGGATTATATGAAGTAGATACATAAAGGTGAGACAAAATCTTCTAAACATGTATTGTTTCATATATAACTGACAAAATTCCCTGGTGATCTAAAAACGATTTTATCAACTTTAGTTTTATAGTTCTTACCGCTTTTAATGTGAAGTAGGTCCACAGTTGTCTCTTTTGTGTCTGTTTTTTTGTGTGTGTTTTCATTAATTTTATGAGAGAAAGTTGATATGTGCTGTAAATGAAATACTGAGAAGTCTTTGAAAGAGCAACATCTGAGCAAATATTATTTTCTGGGCAACATTCTCAAGAACTAGAGACAAAGATAACTCTTAACCCCGTCATATAAACACTAACAAAGAGGGCTGATAAGACCAAACACATGCCACTGTGCTTAATATTCTTTAAACGCACACACCCACACAACTTATAAACCAGTTTCAGTATTACAATGTTCGTAACAGGTACTGTATTTTGATTTGTGGTTATGTTGCTATTGCAGTCCAGTATTTTGGTGAAATATTCTGTCAGTCACTAATCTCTGAGTGTATAATAATCCCACAGATAGGGTGATTGTGTGTATGTGTGCATGTTTGTCCCAGGTAAACATGCTAGACATTCTCCACATTTCTGCACCTCAGTGTTACTCGCAATCTTCCTTTTTTTCCAAGTGAACATGTTTATTATCCACTGTGTGTGTGTGGCACGTGGGTTGGTGGTTATGTGTATGTGTAAATTTAAATTATTTAATAAGTGTGTCATTGAGAATGCAAATATACAGAAACATATAATTTACTAAACTACGGTAATTTCTTACAATATATATATATATATATTCAATTTTCAAAACTACATATATTAGTTTAATTAGGTCACATATTTATTAATGTACTTTTAAAATTCCTGAAATAGTAGACATGCATATTTTATTTTTAGTTTATTTTATAAATATTATTTATAAAATAATATTTTACTTTTTTATGTTTCTTATATGTTTTGCTAGATCGCATCATGTTCTTGGACCAATTGGACCATTCTGTTTAATTTCTACTTTCTGCAGTAAAAATTAAGGTAAAGTTGGATTAAATTAATCAAGACATACATATAGATGTATACGTATTAATACATAGATATATCAATACACTACAATTCAGTTCAAGTGCCATTCAAGTTTTGTGTCAGTGAGATTTTGTTTTCTGAAAGACATTAATGCTTTTAATAACTTATACATTGTTACGAAAAAAGATCACCATTTCCACAAAAATATTAAGCATTAACATTAATTAACATTAATTTCTGCATTAATCATAATAATAAGAAATGTTTCTTCAGCGCTAAATCAGCCTATTAGAATGATTTCCGAAGGATCGTGTGACACTGAAAAGTTGATTCAAAGTGTGAAATTTTCATTTGGAAGCTGTTTCTGTGAACCCACATCATGCGGTCAAATGATCTCTCCATACACGTAAAACAGAGAATTGTTAGGATTCAGAAACAAAACAAACCCAATAGAGACATAGCAGGAACATTAGGAGCAGCCAAATCAGCAGTTTAGTGCATCTTGAGAAAAAAAGAATGGACTGGTGAGCAACATAAAAAGGTCTGGACGTCCACGGAGGACAACAGTGGTGGAGGATCGGAGAATCATATCCACGGTAAAGATAAACCATTTCACAACATCCAGCCAAGTGAAGAACACTCTCCAGGAGGTAGACATGTCACTGTCAAAGTCTACAATCAAGAGAAGACTTCACGAGAGCAAATACAGAGGGTTCACCACAAGGTGCAAACAAGGCCAGATTAGACTTTGTAAAAAAAAAACAAAAAAAAAACAAAAAAACAACGAAAACAGCTAGACGACTTCTGGAAAAGCATTTTTTAGATGGCTGAAATTAAGATCCAACGTTTACCAGAATGATGAGAAGAAAAAAGTATGGAGAAGGCTTGGAACAGCTCATGATCCAAAGCATACAACATAATCAACATCATGTTTCACACATGGTGGAGCGGTGTGATGGCATGAGCGTGCATGGCTCCAGTGGCACTGAGTTACTGGTGTTTACTGATGACGTGACAGAGGACAGAAGCAGCAGGAAGAATTCTGAAGTGTATAGGGAAATACTGTATTTTTCGGACTATAAGTCGCACCTGAATATAAGTTGCATCAGTCCAAAAATACATATATAAGTCGCACTAAACTATAAGTCGCATTTATTTAGAACCAAGAACCAAGATAAAACTTTACCGTCTACAGCCGCCAGAGGGCGCTCTATGCTGCTCAGTGTAGACACAGGAGCACTGAGCAGCATAGAGTGACCTCTGGTGGCTATAGACGGTAATATTTTCTCTTGGTTCATGTCAAATTAATTTTGATAAATAAGTCGCACCTAAATATAAGTCGCAGGACCAGCCAAACTATGAAAAAAAGTGTGCCTTATAGTCCGGAAAATACGGTACTGTCTGCCCAGATTCAATCAAATGGCACTTTATAATACAAAGAAACAAAGACCCAAAACATACAGAGAAAGCAACCCAGGAATTTAAAGTTAAAGAAGTGGATTATTCTGCAGTGACCAAGTCAATCTCCTGATCCAGAGCCGGCCAAGCCACTAACCGCCCCTTGCAATTGCAAAGAGCTGCGTGGCCAGCAGAGGGCCCCCTTGAGTCACTGCTATATAGTGGGTGAAAAAAATCATACATCAAAAGTAACGTAAAATAAATAAATAAAAAGAAATGGGCCTACAGCGCTCTTTATCAGGCATCATGATAAGCACAGTTGTTTTTTATTTAGTTCTTTATTATGAATCCGTTAGCTGCCCGCCCCATAAGCAGGCCGTCAAAAAAACATGTCTCTGTTGGCAGCCTAGGCCCTGAGATCTGCACGCAAAAAACAGTTGCTTTCACCACCACTCAAAACCAAAACAAATAGTGTTCCAACCAATCACCGACAGGGGGAGGGCGTTGTGAGGTTTTGTGCTTGTGTTCTCCGACTTCGCGTGCAGCCGTGCATGAGCGCAGAGATGCGTTTTCTTGAAGGCCTGCTTATGGGGCAGGCAGCTAGCGGATCGTTAGGAAAGATTAGATGAATGTGATCATTTATGGTTGGGCCTTTTTTGGGCCTGAAATCGCTGATACAACCTTTAATTCAATTTTTTGTTTTTTAGCAAATTACTTTTTTCCAAGGAGAACATGTATGCATGTGCGCGCACACAAATACACAAGTTTGGATTTTAATATTTCTATTAAAATGTTACCTAATTCTTATTATTGGTACTATTAATCTTGTTTGTGGTGTTTTAGATGTTATTGTTAATTTTTTTTTATTTGAAAAATTCAAACATTATTATATATAATTGTCACAGCCACACCTTCTACACTCCCGGAATCAGACACTTACGTCCCCAATCACCAGAATTCTGAACACCTGTGCCAGGGCGTAGATTTCGCGGGGGACGCGGGGGACGTGCCCCCCCCCCCCCCCCCCCCCCCCCCCCACACACACACACACTTTTAATATCATGGAAATTCGTCCCCAGCACTTTTTCGGTCAAGTTATTCTCAAAGAGGTTTTCAAGAGCTGGTGTGAATAAACATAGATTTGAACTCAAAGAGACGGGATAGTCTGCATATGATTTGATATTTAATTCGGAGCAGAAAACACTCCTATAGTGTGCGTTTCATTCATACTCGAAGCCGGAGGGCGGTCTCTCGCAGAAATTCATTTCAGGAAGATCCTAATATGGGCAAAAGCGTCCAGCTATCGCTGTATGAAAACATTTTTTACACTGAAAAAAAAAACCCAGAAACTTTTGCAAAAACACGAAGACATTAAACATACGATTGCAACAATATATGGTTTTTCAAGTCTCCTGTCTCCTGCAGGTGATAAATAAAGAATGAACAATGCAGTACCAATTGTTATAGCATTTATTACAGAATATAAACTATTCTGCCTTATTATGTGATAAAAAAAAAAATGTTTGTAGCATATAAACAAATCATTATTATTTGTTATTGTCCAGCAGTTATAGATTTCTAAGCCATTTAAAAGCTAGAAATTTGAGAAAAATTAAAGTTGCCTATACTATCCACTACCAGTCAAAAGATTTTGACCAGTAAGCTTGTTAATATTTTTTAAATAAGTCTCTTCTGTTCACCAAGCCTGCATTTACAAAGTAAAGCAAAACAGAAAAAATATATTCTGAAATATATTCCCATACAAAGGATTCTCAACAAAATATAAAAAACTTTGTACAATTACACTTGAGCCCCTGAAAATGGGGGGGGTTGTGTTTAAATTTTTTTGTAATTCCTAAGCTTTTTATGTTACATGTTTGTTCAACCCCTTGAACTAAAGCTTAAAGTCTGCACTTCAGTCACTTCTTGATTGCTTTATTTCAAATCCATTGTAGTGATGTATAAAGGCAAAAGCACAAAAACTTGAAACACTTCCGGACCTGACTGTATATGCATTTCTTTGTTCGGTTTATTTCCTTTTTTTTTTTCTTGAAAAATAAATAGTGAATAAACTAAACTTGAACTGAAAAAATGAAGTTATCTTGCAAGAATATAATACAAAATATAATGAAAATAAATTTTTACTTTTGCAGTATTTAAAATCAGTTTGCAAACCTGTTCATAAATATTAGACCTATAAAAGACAGTAACCAGTCCTCTCCGCTTTATGAGACTTTCTGAAGTCTTAAACTGGGTGTTTCTGCATATTCAAAATTAATCTGTCTATACTGAGAGAAAGTTACTGTACACAAGGAAGCCAGCCTAGAATGCTCTCATTGTCATCAACAAAGCTGTGTATCACAAACTTGCATTACAGACAGATTTGTTCATTAACCGTTTTTCAGTTCTTCAGTTGGTTCTTTTGAGATTATTGATATGAAATTGAGTTCTTCTGATCAGTGATTTGGTTGTGTGTTATTTAAAGCATCAACTTTAAAAGGCCTTCTTTAGACTGTAACTTTTATTTTTAAGCGTGTAATGGGAGTGTTCATGTGTGAAACACATTATGTGTAAACTGGGCCTGAGAAAAAAAAAAAAAAAACATTCTGAGCACATTTAAAAGTCAAATGCGTTTTAGTTAAGACTAAGAGTTCATGAAGGTAAAACTCCCCCGTCATGTCAAAATGGCAGATCTGGCACACGCTTACCAAAACAGTGAATCAGAAGAGTTGAGCAAACATTTCACATTTTAAATCTGACATCAACCATGTTCTCAGAGACCATAACACCCCACAGTACAGACATAATATACACATGTAGACAGACGACAAGGAGCCCAAGGTGCAGGTACAGTTCAGCGTGGGAGAGGTCATTTATGTTGTCACAAATGGCTTTAGGGTGTGAAAGTACAGCAGAGTGTTTTGAGCCATATTTAACATCCACAATCAAAAGGTAACACCATATAGTTTTAAACTCAGCTGCTTCTTTTAACATACATGAAAATGCATCACTGACAAAGTTAAATATTATATTCCTGGATCTACGCTTTAAAATAATGACATATATGATTTGTTTTGCTCTGTATTTTAGCAGAAAAGTACGATTTAAGCTGTTAAAAAATGTCTAAATGTATTATTTTAATGTTAGATTGTATAATATAAATAAATATACTGTAGATTATAATGAACATATCCGTTTTCATACTAATATATATATATACACTAGTGTTCAAAAGTTTGGGTTCAGTGAAAACAGTAATATTGTGAACTATTACAATTTAAAATAACAATTTTATTAAATTCTTATAAAATATAATTTATTCCTGTGATGACAAAGTTGAATTGTCTTCGGTGTCACGATCAGAAGAAAATGCTGATTTGGTTCTCAAGAAATATTTATTCTTAATCAGTGAAACGCTGAAATGTGAAATGTTCAGGATTCTTTCATGAATAGAAAGTTCAAAGTTCTTTTATTTTGAATTTAAATCTTTGTGACTTTTATATAACATATAATGGAAATATATTAAATATATTACATAAATGAAAAAGCATAATAAATTAACAATAATTGAGAGAATGGTGTTTTGTCTTTAGGTACAGTAGATGTCATTTGTTATCTTTCGTCTTGTCATTCTGTATTCACTGGTTGAGATTGAATACAACGTCTGGCAGTGTTGCAACTTCACAAATTGCAGTTTTTGTCTGTATTTGGGGAGGCGTGTGGGGTCGGGGCCCTTATAGAGAGGGTTTGCCTGTCCACCTTAAATGAAGCTTGCAGCCATTTCCACGGTTCCCTGAGAACCGTCAGGCCACACACACACATGCATGCAAACACAAAGTCACAAGCTTAGGAGGTGTGTGCTGCTTTTAACATGAACATGGTATTTGCCTTTCTGAATTTCTTTGTCAAAATATATTCTGATGACTTTGTCATTTATCTTGTGTAGATCGAAATGGCTCCAGCACTATTAGTAATAGGTTTTCACACATGTGTGAGCACAGACACATAGACAGTAATGTCTCAGAGGCAAAGGTGACAGACTGTCATACATCAGCCGAAAAATTCCCACCAGGTGGTTTATTTTTACTCCATTTTAGAGCCACTGTATTAAAGCTTTTTTTTTATAAACGCAGAAATGCCAATAGTCATAATGCCATCTGACTTTTGCAGAACGATGATGTCACCTACCCCACGACTGTTCATGGCGCTGGAATGTTACAGGCTGTTGACCGAGGCAAAGGATTGTGGGTATTGTGTACGGAGGAACATGGAGGTGTAAGGGGTGAGCCATCTGCCTCACACACTCACAGTAAACTCATACAGCTAAACACACAAGCCACCCACCCACTGCACACACACTCACGCACAGCAGGTCAAACACGATGGCACTGGCAATACTGTATGCAGGACATTTAGACAAGTTCACACACACAGAGTCAGATAGTTTTGCGATAACTTACTGACAAGAAGGTATGCTGGTACTAAACTGACTGTATGTCCACTGCGAGTCCCGAGATAGACAGACAGTGAGTATGTGTGCATGATGGGAGACAGTAACACAGTAATGTGAAGTACACTGCACACATGCACAAATACACACAGTCACGCAGACACATTATTACAACATTAATCCTCCACAGTGACCTTTTCTCGTAGCTCTTTCAGACTCAACACACACAAAACATTATTTGTGGGTGTTAGCGCTATATTTATATCAAATAAACTGATTATGGATATATTGGTGTTGGGAAAATTTAAACAAATTATTTAAATCCAAAAATGTTATCCGTTATAATGTGATCATTTACAGTGAATGTACACAGTCAACCACAGACATTTTGTCTTTTTTTTATTTTATTTAATATGGGCTTCCATATAACATGTGCAGATTTTTTGCCTTTCTTTTTCTTTTTCGTCTTCATCTTCTTCTCCTTCTATTTCTTATATTATATACCGTTCAACAGTTTCAGCTCAGTAAGTATTTTTTTCAATGTTTTCATACGAAGTCTCTTATTTTCTCCGAAATTAATCAAAAACACAGTAAAACAATATTGCAGACAATATTGTACAATTTAAAATAACTATTTTCTATTTTATTTTTTATTAATTATTCATCCAGTTTTCAGTGTCACGTGTTCCTTCAGAAATCAGTCTTAAAGTAAAGGTTCCAGAATGGGCTTTCCAGTGATGTCATAGAACAACCATTTTTGGTTTTCAAAAGAACCTTTCAGTGAACAGTTCTTAAAAGAACCAATTTTCCTTAGTGTGAAGAAGCCTTTTCCATGATAAGGAACCTTTTGTGCAATTGAAATGTTCCATGGATGTTAAAGGTACTTCATGGAACTGTAGAAAGATACAAATAAAGAATGCTTATTTTTAAAAGTGTATCAATGTTTCAACAGTTGCTAATACTTCTGTGGAAGCTATGATAATTTTTGTTGAATAGTAAGTTCAAAAGAACAGAAACAGTCATTTATTATAACAATGTAAAAAACAAACAAACAAAAAAAACCTTTAATGTCACTTTTGGTCAATTTAATGCACTCTTCCTGTATTACATTTTTTTGTTATTTGTATGCTAATGCAATTTTCACTTTTTCAATTGTGCACTTTGCAATTTTGAACTTTGGATCTGGAAGTCACTGTGATCGCAGATTTAGGAAAATCAGTAAACTGAAGTCATTTTGACAATATTCAAAGACTGCAAGTGGATCAAAAAAGCATTAAAATGTATTATTTTTTAGCCGTACAGCTCACAAACCTAGTACCTAATAATATCTTAGTATCTAATCTGATGACAACATGTGTACAATTCAATAACAAGTTATTTCAGAGAAACAGACTTTTGCTGCCTGCTGTCAGACTGAAACTTTTAAAACAACCTCTGGGACCCCTAAATCTTACCGGTGACGGGTTTAGGTCTCCATGGCGATGAATTTACAAGTCCCTGAAGGAACAGCCAATCAGCCGCAGGTCTCCACAGCGAGAACAGATTCCGGTCAGGTCAGCATCTTAGAACCGGGGGGGTTCAGACCTCACACACACTCGTTCAGACACACACTTCCACACACACACACACTGAAAATGTGCCGATGCTTGATTTTCCCTTTAAAAAAAACTGGCGGAGCCACCTGGGCTGGAGTGATTTTGATGATGTGTTCGGTGTTGGTACATTTACAAGAATGATTTGAGATTCTTTTGATTTGCCCTTTGTGGGTTGACGTCCTGTGATAGGTTTCCGTGGTAGTGATTGCATGCTTCCTGCATTCCGAGGCCTTCATACCGAACAACAGCAGCTGTGGGAATGTGGCAATTTTACTGCCATTGTTGACTACACAATCTACGAAGACCCTGTCACCTAGACAACCAACACATTTAACATCACTAATCGTAAACTGTACAAATATTTACAGATATGTATGACGCTAACCAGCTGCAGTGGCAACCTACACCTTTTAAAAATGTTAATTTGTTTGTTTGCATAATTGAACATTATGCTTAATAACATGCTTTAGCATAACAAGGAATCTCCATTTATTCATGAAAATATTTAATTAAATAATATTGTATTTATTAAATCATATAAATATTTGTCAATGCAGTGCAGTGTTATATTATTTATATTACTTATATTATATTTATATACTATTTTAGTTTTTAGTAATTGTGTTCTATGCCCTTGTTACTGTTTAGGTTTAATGTGTTTGATAATGTTACTTCATGTTAGCTCTTGTCCAATAAATGATATTAACAGACAGAACATTTTAAATAATGTATTTGTCAATTTTGAAATGAGCTAACTAATACTAATATAAGGTGTAAAAGTATGTTTTGTTGTTAATTCATTTGAACTAATGAAGTGAATTAATGTTAACAAATAGAACATTATTGTTTGATTTTATTTCAGTTTTAGTTTTTATATATTTCTAGTCTATAATTTTAGACACATAAGAGTTCAGACAGATGCTTGTCAGCAAAATATGTATTTAATAACAAAAGGCCACAACAGTAGCACTAATTCATGTCAGTATAAGTTCCCTTTCAAAAACTTTTTTCTTTCTTGGGGGGGAACCCTGCAACAGATGCCAGGACAGTGTGTTGAATTAGCAAACATGCTCACGGCTAATTGAGTTTTGTGCCTTTGTCAAAAAGTGTGTGAATGCACACAGTATTAGGAAGAGTCCTACCTTGGGGTGCTATTTTAGCTAAGTGGTAGTGATAAAACTTTAAGATAATGAAGATTTGTAATAATTTAAGATTTGTAATCAGTTTTGATTTTGAAGTCATTCACTTGAACAGACTTGAACATCCATTTCTGAAAGGGTTGTAAATGATCTGTATATCTGATCTTCTGCATGTGCACAATGTCAGCACTAAATAACACATTTCCCTGTGGGTTTGCTTTATACAGCTGTTGTTGCAAAGGTTAATGACGTGTTAGTTGAACACATTCTTGGCACTGGAAATGCAGGCATGAATGAAATGCTCATAAGGTAATCACAGTTGATTTTGTTATAACAGACTGAAGAAGGTTTGGAAAACATTTTCGTTTCACATGTTGGCGTCACTGTGGACACACTTTACCCCCACTTCAGTCCGCAAAGCCCTGTAATTGACTGTTCATTAACACAGGGTTGAGGGCAATATCAGCCTATTTCCCACACTGATTACCAAAGGCTAAGCACACTGATTGTACCTGTCCCCATAGGGACCCAATACTCCTCTCAAACTAATGTGCTTGTGCCGTTATGTACCAAACTTTCAGATCTCATATCTGCTCTAATGAGCTCTGTTCACTTGAGATTTTTGTATAGCATAAGTACAGTATTCATTTTAATGATAAATCACAATGACATGAAACCATTTTCATTTTTATTCTATTAAAGCACAATACATAAAATCAGAATGAAAAAATAAAATAAATAAATAAATGGAAGACTGTATAACACTATGTACAGTGTTAGTGTTCAGTATAGTTTTTGTAATTAATACTTTTATTCAGCAAGGATGCATTCAATTGATGAAAAGACATATATAAAGGTAGCTTAAAGGTTAAGTATGTTTTCTATTTGTAATAAATGCTGTTCTTTTGAAGTTTCTATTCATGAAAGCATCCTGAAAAAAAAAAAAAAAACCTATCATGGTTTCTGCAAAATTTATAAGCTGCAGAACTGGTTTAAAAAATTATTATAAAATACAAAAGTTGATCATTTCTTGAGCACTAAATCAGCATATTAAAATGATTTCTGAAGAATTATGTGACATAGAAGACTGGAGAAATGGCGGCTGAAAATTCAGCTTTGCCATCACAAGAATGAATTTCATTTAAATATGATAAAATAGAAAACAGATGTCTTAAACCAATAATGTTTCACAATATTGTTGTTTTTACTGTATTTTTGATCAAATAAATGCAACCGTGGTGCGCATAAGAGGCTTTCAAAAATAAACTAAAAGACTCCAAAAACTCATAAATCATATCATATCATATCATATCATATCATATTTCGATACTTGAAAATATTCAATAAGTTTAAATACAACTTCAGATTTATTTTTGTGAATTACTACTGTTGATGCACCAATATTTAACTCCACTTATCTCAAGTGGAAATGTTTTTTCCACATTTCGAGTCACTTTCCAGTTGTAACCCTAACAGTGCAGCCCTACCTCATTTGAGAATGTGGTGACTAATCAGTGAGCAGGAAAGTCTATAGACTTCTTGCACCACAGTACGGGTGAAGCTGCCCATCACTAGACAGCGATTCTGGAAAATCAAACAAATCTGAGTGTCTACCCTGGAAACACTGCACCTTTATACTGTCACATATGTTCATCCATACTGTAGCAATCTCTCTCTATCAACCTCTCTTCTCCCTCCCCTGCTCTCTGACTCCACCCTGCTGTGGATAAAAGGTCACCGTCTGCAGACTGTTTCTTGTTTAAGTCCAGTTTGCATTGGTCAGTTGGTCAAGGAGTGTTTTTCAGGGTCTTTCTGAGTGTGAGCTTGAGAATCTTTGAGAATATCTCCTCCTACGGCCGTTCAAAGGAAAGGTAAGGAAATACAATTATATATTCATAATTTAATTTGTCTGCAACTGCTTGTCTCAGTGCTTTTTGATGCACACTATAATTTGCAAAACTGTTGCAAAATGATGATAAAGCAGACAAGCAATGACAAATAAGGGAAACTGTTGTTTAATGAGTATATATATATATATATATATATATATATATATATATATATATATATATATATATATATATATATATATATATATACACACACACAGAAAATTACGTCTTTTGATCATTTTATTTAGCATATTTCTGTATCAGTGTCAGGGAGTTTAGAAGCCTCCCTACTGCACTGATCGTAACAGGCAAAGATATTAAATTGTGTTTCATTTTTTGGGGAAATACACTATTTATCTCTGTGTGACATGACGCTGACGAATTTTACTGCATGAAATGTGATGTATATAATCTTGTAGCTTGCTCAATCATTTATGGGTGGTTATACATGACAGTTTACATCCATATTTTATTTATCAAATGTATTACAGAAATACTGAGCAGCTTTAGCAAGTTTGGTGGGAAGTTTCTAAGCTAATGTGTGAGCTCCCTCTCCTGGTGGCAGCCATATGGAGTCTTCTTTGCATGTTATAAGTGTGATTGTAATAATGTGTACCTGATAGTGGACTCTTAACCCTCAGTTGTAAGAACACAAAGCAGACATCCATTAGATGCACAATAAGATCTGACTTCTGGAGGGCAGCCTTTCATTGTTTCAGAAATAGACTGTGTGATGACAATCTAACAGTTTCAGCGTGTAACAGTAATGCTGTGAGAGATTTCTGGCACCTTTATTAAGTTCTGTTGAAGTTATTAAAAGGTTGATGGCAGATGCATCTGCTAATATTGGGCCAGTAACCATTCATACACACCTGTTACATGTTAGCACTGGAGATTAACACTTGTGAATAATACAAAAAAAAAAAAAAATGCCTCTCTATGCAAATATAACCAATCATTGTCGGAGGGAACCATTAAAGCCAATCAGCTTTCACTATCACTTTAGTGTGTCATCAAACCTATACATGTGAGACAACAGGTAAAGAGAAATGTTCAAATTTATCCAAAATCTCAATCCAAATGAATAAAGCATTGCATAATCAGTGAAACTGAAAGACGGGGATATATTAATTTGCCATGAATTAACCTTCATTTAAATTGAGTAGATTATAGACAAAAAGGGCCTCTCAGTTCAATCCTATTATTAATATCATAGTATGTGTATAATATGGAGTAGCATGATTTATTCCAATTTATTTGCTATTTTGACAAGTGTTGCATTGGTGATTGGAGAGATCAGAATGTGTTATTAATTATTGTAATACTTCAGAATTTCTATACATAAATAGCATAATTATTTAAATCCTTTTGCAAATCTAATCTAGAAGTGCTAAATTCTTTCTCTTCTACAGACATTCTTCTCTCTCCACACATGCACTTTGAGGCTAGCAGACCCTTGCTGTGTTTCTCACTCTTATTAACGCTCACCTGTTAAAATGCTTCTAAGTGACCCAACAGATGCTTAGAGAGAAGGACTCTGTTTTACCTCAAAAAGGCCTGTTTGTTTCACAGCTGGGCTGGGAGTTGTGAATCCCATGGCACAACATAGTGCGCCTGGCTGCTGCATCGTACAGTAGATAAAATGAGATATTAACTGCTTACATCACAAGACCATATTCTGTAGGTTGACTGGAGAATTATTTTTTTAAGCACTTTTTGATTGGTCTGCAACAACACAAGCAGTTCCAGTTCCACATATCAGTTAACTCAGTTTGGAAATTGAATGCTAATCTAACTCCAATATACAATTTTGATACAGTTACAGTGTACTTGTGTTTTATCATTGACATCTTCTTTCCTAGATGTGCTAGTTTCTTGTCTCTTCTATAAATCTATAACCCCACACTAATCTTCTCACATATTAAACTATTTGAACATAAATCAACCTTTCATGTGTGAAGATTTCTGTAAAAATAAAAAAAAGATATTAGCCAAGTAGTTCAACAGATAGTTTGGAATATATTGGCTGCATCATGGCCTCTTGAAAGCCTCCCTTGGTTTGCACCAAAAATCACCCCTCTCCTTTCTTCCCATAGAGAGCTAGAATAAAGGTGCCTTGTCATTGATGATTTGTGTGTTTCTTTGTGAACGCAGCGCTCTGTAAAGATGGGAGAAATGGGTGTGAGAGACTGAATGAAATGAAAGACAGAAGGGAAGAATGAGGGACTAGGCGGACAAGAGCAGGGAAGAGTTTCTGTAAACACTGCTGGCCATCTGGGTCTCAGTGAGAGTCTGAAAGTGAGTGTTTAAATAGACTTATTTGCTGAGGTGTTCATTCATTCAGTTACCGAAGCGATGGGATTCCAGAAGAGCATTTCACAAATAGCATGGAGGACTTTCATTTTTACTGGGTTCAGAGGCCACGTTGAAAAGTAAAGGCTAAATTTAGATGCCACAGAGTTGGCGTCTCATTTCTTCAGTTGTATAATATCAAATGAAAAAGATTGAAGACTGTGTGATTATGCAAGGTGATGTTAACACTGAAATTGATATTATACTATTAATTTATTATACATTACTGTTCAAAAATTCTGATTGGTACCATTTTATTTAATTATTTATTTATTGAACAAAGTTTCTAATCTGCTGCTTTTGTTTTATCAAAAGTACTGTTAAACCTAAAATATTATAACGTTTTTAAATAACTAATTATAATGGTTGTGCTGCTTAATATTTTCAAGAAACAGCATTTTTTAAATCTTGAAAAAGAAATAACATGAATATTGATGAATGTCTTTACAGTAATTTTTCAGCAATTGCTGAATAAAATAAAATAAATCAAATGGACAAGAAATATGATCATTATGTGCCATATTTAACTCATGATATGCCATAAAATAGTTAAGGGAATAACAGAAATTTCTAATATTAAACTTTGTTGATTTAATTTAAATATGGACATTCACACACATACACCACACATGCATATAATATATATATATATATATATATATATATATATATATATATATATATATATATATATATATATATATATATATATATATATATATATATATATATATATACTGTATATATCCAAAGTATTATTATATGTTAAGGTTTCAGGACATTAGCTTTTACAGTATATGTTCAGACCATCAAGAAATAAATAAATAAGTCTGTTTATTTCTTTCTGACTATGTTTCATATTTTAATTATGACAATATAATCATCACTGGTATGTGTATGTTGCTCTAGTCATTGCAGTAATGCAAATGTTAGCACTTATGTTACTGAGTAACTTTCCTGCTCATCATATTGTACTTGTTCACAGATTTGATTTTGCTTTATTTATTTTTTTGAGTGAATGAGACTCTGTGTCCAACCTTTTGAAAAATCGAAATCCAAAAAAAAAAAAAGGTCTGGGAGAGAATGTGAGCGAGTGAAGTAGAGAAAAGAGGCCAGCGGATAAAGTGAAAAGGTCTACATCAGTGTTTCACTCAATCTTTTTCATGTTACTTAAAAGTAGCAAACAGAGTTTGAGATTTGGGACTTGCCCATTCATGTAGATAGGATGGAGATGCCCAAAATAACTACCTGGATAAATTGCAGATATGGTCGCTGAGTAAACAAACTTTGAAATGAAAGTCCTTTGAAAAGGACTTTGGCTTACATTCTTCTTTTTTTCTTTTTCTTCTCTTCTGCATTAATTTTTTTTCTCTTGGATATATGAAAACTGTGTTGGTTACATTAGTGTTTGCATTTGAGAATGTGTGATTTGATTATATGCTCTCATAATTGTAGCCAACAAATGTGTGTACTTGTAATTAGAGTAAACTACTTTTAAATACTCGTAATCAGACTACAGTTACTTTTTTATGGATTACATGATTACATTTTATTTACACAATGATAATAAATTGTTCACGATTCATTGATTCTCCTAAATTTCACCCATCTAAATTTTTTTTTCTTTTTTTTCAAAATTCATGTTTGCAATGTAGTTTTTTTTTTCTTTCATTGATACATTCATATGCACTTCTAATGTTTTATTAATTAAATATTTAACCTAGCAGTGATATTGCTGTGAATTTCATGTTTTTCAACATTGGTTTTTGTAGTGTAGCTGTTTTCTAAATTTACTTAATTATATGTAATTAATTATAAGTTTTATTCAGTGTTACTATCAAACACTAACAGCAAGGCACATTAGAATTAGTATTAACTGTCCACACATTGCACTTGAAAAAGAAGCAATTGTGGCTCTTGTTGGTGAATTAAATATATTTTGTGGAATATATTTTTTCTTTATAATTTCAAAATAGTACAAGATTAGGCTAATTCAATATATGGGCTATCAATTAAGGGTTAGCACAAATGTAATCTAAATGTAATCCAAAAGTAACCAGATTACGTTACCAAAAATGTGTAATCTAAGAGATTATATAACTGACTACAAATTTTGGCATGTATTCTGTAATCAGTAACTGATTACAATTTATAAGTAATCTACCCAGCTCTGCTTATACCATAATCTGATAAATGTTGTCACAACACTTTATTAACGTGTACTGCAAAAACATTACAATTAATGAATTGGTTAGTGGCACATATACATGTTAATGTTTTTTTTAACAAGCTTTTGATGTATAGCGGACATTATTGGCGTTACATGATGCTAAATCAGATTTAAAAATGATTTATGATAGTCTACAGCTCCTCCTGATTGGTCTTTGACCAGAAACTATATCATTACATCTCAAAGTCTCAAAGAGCAGAAAAACCAGATGACCCATAGCATATCTGTGTGATTCTCAGGAGCCTGAGAAAAAGCCAAAGGTCAGCTCCATCACTTCCGTCATTTTGAGGCAATCTTTGTTTCATTCACATCTTTTTTTATTTTATTTTTTTGTAAGAAATGAAGTATCAGTGTGTTAAGTGAAAGCTTATTTTGTCATTTAACTGGAGACAAGCAAAACATTACATGGAAATATAACAATGTAAGCATACATGAACACCCACTGTTTACTGTCTGGGATTTCTGCAGTGTGAAAGGTAAATTATTGAAAGTTCCTTTCATGTTCCTTAGAACTTCAATAGAGATCCTAAGAAGTGAGAAATTCCAATAAACAGGTTGCTTCCTGTCCTTTGACTTGCTTTTACAGTTTAAAAGCAAGGTCATGATTATAGGTGAGTATAGACTAAATTTAGATAACTGAGAAAGTCATGTCTAATTTCAAATCAAATATTTGAAGAAGGTATGAGATGATTGCATAATTATAGGAGGTGATGTTAACATTGAAATGTAGTATTATTAATTACACAGTCTGAGGTCGGTATATGGGATTTTTGTATGTTTTCTGAAAGAGTTCTCTTTTGTTCTTAGACATTTACACTTAACATTTTTAACTACTGTAAATGGCCTGCATCTGTGGATTTGAAAATGATCATACAATATGTATGATTAAATTTCAAGATAAAACTGTTGTTGATTGTTTTTGTTTTTAGCTAAAATAATATTACAATTATAATGAATAGTTGCATAATCTTCCTTTGTAAAGAAAAGGTGTATTTTGCTTATATGATCTCTCAGTAGGCACTTTGGTAGTAATTTGGTAGTTTCATATCTTAACATGGTATATAATATTTTTTGCTTGTTATGTTTTTATTACATAACAGACAACAGGGTGTGCTACAGAGATTATAATTAATTGATATTGCTAGCAATATATATTTTACATCACTTATTAGGTCCTTTTACTAACTTGTTAATGGTCATTTAGTTGTTATTTAGTTATGTTTAAAATTAATTGTTGATGGATTGAGACACATTTAAATAATTTATGTTTAATTTAATTAACAGTTATTTTGGATGATTCAAATGTATTGATGTATCACTTTATAGGATAATTAATTGTTAACCTAACTAACCATTGAATTAATTATTAATTGTTTTATTTTTTTTCCACAGGCCATGGCCATGGCTTCTTTCATAGTAGCTTTGGTGCATTTGGCTATATTGCCATCAGTTTTTGGTGGTGCATATTATGGGCACAAACCACATCCTCAACAACATCAACTCTTACCACAGATGCCTCACATGGGCATGGGAAAGGATATGTCACATATGCCATATCCACACTACAGAAAAGACCTACCAATGCACCTAAACAAAGGCAAAGATATCAAAGGTATGAAAGCTTGTGTATCTTAGCACTTATGGTCACACTATATATGCTATAAATAGCACTGTAGTACTGACCCTGCTTTCCCTTACAAAGGTGAGACAATTCCCAGAGGTGAGCAGGGTGTTCAAGGAGAGACTGGACCACAAGGGCCCCCTGGTCCACCTGGGCCCCAAGGACCTCCTGGGCCTCAAGGTATTGGAATACAAGGCCCTCTTGGAAAGCCAGGACCTCCTGGTCCTCCAGGATTTCCTGGAGTTGGTAAGCCAGGAATGCCAGGTATGCCTGGGAAGCCAGGAGGTATTGGGCAGCCTGGACAGCAAGGTGAACAGGGACCCAGAGGTGAAGAGGGACAACCAGGCATGACTGGGCCCCCCGGCCATCCTGGACCCCCCGGCCTGCCAGGAATAGGAAAGCCTGGTGGACAAGGATTTCCAGGACAGCCAGGGGCAAAGGGAGAGCCAGGACATAAAGGTTTTCCTGGTCTCCCAGGGTTACCTGGGCCTAAAGGAGACAGAGGAATTGGACAACCAGGCCCACAAGGACCAAAAGGGCCGATTGGACCACCTGGCACCCCAGGGCAGGCAGGAATACCGGGGGTCGGTAAGCCTGGCCTTCCTGGTGTAGCAGGTCCACCTGGTATGCCAGGAAAACCCGGAGAGTCTGGGGAGCCAGGTCCAGAGGGTCCACCTGGTGGACAAGGCCTACAAGGACCACATGGAGCCCCTGGTATTGGAGTACCAGGAGAAAAAGGATTACCTGGACAGCCAGGTGCCCCTGGCCACAAAGGATTACAAGGACCACCAGGGTTGCCTGGTAAACCTGGATTACCTGGATTTGGCAAACCTGGATACCCTGGCCCAAAAGGTGACAAAGGGATGGGAGGGCTTCCTGGTCCTCAAGGACCAAAAGGAGACAAAGGATACACTGGTCAACCAGGCATGACAGGTCCCCCTGGTCAAACTGGTCCTCCGGGCCCTCCAGGAACAATGGGGACACCAGGAGGAATTGGTTCCCCAGGACTAAAAGGAGAGCGAGGGCCAGAAGGAGCCAAGGGAGATCCTGGACCTATGGGGCAACCTGGTCCTACAGGATTTCCTGGTCAACCAGGCCTCCAAGGTGAAGATGGAGAACCTGGGCCAAGAGGGCAACCTGGACCCATAGGTCCCAAAGGAGAAGGAGGAAGCAGAGGTCTGCCTGGTCCCCCAGGTCCATTGGGCTTACCTGGTTTTAAAGGAGAACCCGGTCAGACTGGCCCTGAAGGACCACAGGGTCCTAAAGGTATACCAGGACTTGCAGGGCCAGGAGGACCAATTGGGCCTCCTGGACCTTCTGGGCCAAAAGGAGAAGCTGGTCCACCTGGTCAAGCTGGTACACCTGGTGAAGGCATTGCTGGAATCCCTGGTCCTGTTGGTCCAGTCGGCCCACCTGGCCCAAATGGATCCCCGGGTCAGCCAGGACTCCCAGGTCCACGGGGGCCTCCTGGACCCCCATGCCCCCCTCCCTCTCCTGACCTGATGGGTGTTCTTCCTGAGATGGGCCCTGCTATAGATGGTATAAAATCTGGTGGGTACATGAAAGGGAAGTATGCTGGTGGGGGTGATATGATGGGTGCCAATGGTCTGGAGATGCCTGCTTTCACCGCCCAATTGACCACACCATTCCCCCCAGTTGGCACACCAATAGTGCTTGACAAAATACTGTATAATGGGCGTCAGAATTACAACCCTCAGACTGGTGTGTTCACCTGTGACCTCCCAGGCATCTACTATTTTGCCTATCATGTGCACTGCAAAGGTGCCAATGTATGGGTTGGGCTCTACAGGAATGGGGAGCCACTTATGTATACATATGATGAGTACAAGAAGGGATACCTGGATCAAGCATCTGGGAGTGCTGTGATTCCATTACAACCAGGAGACACAGTTTATTTACAGTTACCATCTGACCAGGCAGCTGGATTTTATGCAGGACAGTATGTCCACTCCTCCTTCTCTGGCTTTTTGCTGTACCCAATGTAGACCGCAAGAATAAGGGAAATATTTTTAAGGATTAAGAGGGGAAGAAAGAACTGACATCAAAATGTATGACTTTTAAAAAAATGTCAGTATTTTCACTGGGAAGAAAGAAGGCTCATAGAAACAGCTCCTTTAAACACAACCAAACAATATCAATCTACAGACTGTATGAGTATGCAATGCTATATTACACAATACTGTGTCTGTAAAGATACAACCTGCACAAAGACTCTCACAGATTGTAGTAAGAATATTCAATTCCACACCACATTTAAACAGATTTTTGTATTGTATTTATGTATTTGTTTAATTGGTGGTATCCAACATGAGTATACATGCTTTAAAATGTTTAGAAAACTATTTTAATGACATTTGCATGATAACTAAGGTATTCGCTTTAAATGAGATGAGAAAAGCCATTAAGTTTTTTCAAAAATGTCACATATCCTGTTTCTCTTTCTTTATCAATGATTTGAAAAATTGTTAAAGGGTTTGCACACTTGTAATATTATAACACAACCTCTATGTGAACTGTAACCAAAGTATGAATTTGTTTGTAGGTGTGTGTGTGCGTGTGCGTGTGTGTGTGTGTGTGTGTGTGTGTGTGTGAATGTGTCTACATGAGAATGAAAGAGCATGTGTGTATGTGCTAGACTTTATTTTAGCCCCCACCCCCAAAAAACATTAGTTTTAAACTCTAAATGTTAATTTGTCTGAAAACCATTTCTGTTTCTATAATGAACTTTGATCAAAATGATGAAAGTTCACAATACTTTAAATCTCATGATCATCAATTATATATATCACATTACGTCCTTTGTTTCCACCCTATTCTGAATTCACCTTCTGATTTTCAACTGTTGGATGAATTTACCCATTTTTGACTACTGATTGTATAATAACCTTTGTTTTTTATGTTGGTCACTTTCAATGACAGTGCAAAAAAATATCAGTTTGAGTACATCCCACCCCATTTTATTTTAATTTGATTGTGGCTTTTTCTTTGAATTTTTTAATAAAAATGATTTACATCCATAACTGTTTGTCCTTCAAATTCTTGCACTCTGATTTTGTTAAGATTCTAATAAAATCGTATTCCATGTATGAAAATAGATACTCTAAACATTTTAGTTCTAGTGATCTCTTGCAGTTCACTTCTGCACCTATTCTATGCTCATTTATTAGTCATTTCAAAATGTGACACAGTTTCTTTTGTGAATAATAGTCCCACTATTCAATACTAGTAATTTAGTGTGGTAACTTTGTTTCTTAGTCATTAAAAACAGAGAGAGGGAAAAGAAGATTGTAAAATATTCTTTGAACTTTCATTTTATTATGCTCACGTTCTATGATAACCTCTTGATAACAGGTCCTAATTAATATTCATTAGCCTATCCTTCACCATAGTATTATGGATTCGTGAGCTGTTACATCCTCTTCTTTCGGGAAATCAGAATGGTCAGGAACCTCTTCAGTATTCATGAGCCAAGCCATCGCATCCGACTCAGTGTTCGGTGATGCTGAGGATGCGCAGCCCGGGATGCTGCGCGGTCACATCACATTGCGCGGAGGGGCGGAGTTAGTGCGCATGAGCAACACATTATTGCCTTCATTGATAAAAATCCTTTGTGTTAACGTTTCAACATCTAATCTCACTGTAGCTTTCGGCGCATTTCATCACTTCATAAGGTAAGTCATTTATTAAAAGTCGTATCGCATGGAAATAACTATACTTTGAATTTACAGTGATCCGTCTGTCAGTTCAAACAGTCAAATTATGCTTCATCCGGAAACCGGTCGCTAGATGTGCATGCCTTTATTTCATTATTTTAAATAGACATAAATAGTTATGTTTCCCCTTTTTACGTTTATAAACGTGAAATACATAAGCTTTGCTTGGGCTATATGTCGGGTTTAATTTTTAATGTAAGTTTGCGCAGATGTTCAGATATTACAGGACTATGTCATACTGGGACCCTATAGTATTAGATGTTACAGTAGTTATTGTGTAGCTTGATGCGTTACATTATGAATACTTCATTTTAGCATTTTTTAGATATTTCTAAATATGTAATGTATTGGGGTATGTGAATAGCACATATTTACATGCTGTTACAGTCATCTGGGAATCAGCAATGGCATCGCGTACAGGACCAAGAGCTGCAGGGACTGATGGGAGTGATTTTAAACATAGAGAGAAAGTGGCTTCTCACTATCAGATGAGGTAACTAAAACTTATACTCTCACAGCAATATAACATATCCAATAACTGCTAATATGTATCCTATATCAGAATATGTATCTGAACTTTGAATATGTCTTTCAGTGCTTCATTGAAATCAGAGATTAAGAAGCTCACCGTAGTGCATTTCTTCATATGGATACTGGTGGCTGCTCAGGTGGCTGTTAGTCAACTGAATCTGGTGTCACATGATCTGGTGGCCATGCCCTATCAGTGGGAGTATCCATATCTTTTGAGTCTCCTGCCCTCGCTTATTGGAGCCCTGGCCATGCCAAAAAACAACATCAGCTATCTGGTGATCTCCATGATCAGTGCTGGTTTGTTCTCAGTGGCACCCTTGATTTTTGGTGCAATGGAAATGTTTCCACTGGCCCAGCAGTTGTACCGACATGGAAAAGCTTACCGGTTTATCTTTGGTTTCTCTGCCGTTTCTGTGATGTATCTACTCATGGTGATCGCTATTCAGGTGCACGCATGGCAAATCTACTACAGCAAGAAGCTTTTAGATGCCTGGTTCAACTCAACACAAGAGAAGAAGAAGAAATAAAGATACTATTGAATTCATCCACCCTCTTTTTCTGTCTCAGTTGTTACAATGCATGCATTTATTCACATGTTAAAATTATGTTTATATTTTTAATTGTTTAATTGTTTATTATTATTTTAATGTTATTTTAAACCTGAAATTCTGTTTGTTTACAAAATGCTTAGTCCATGTCAAGAATACAGAGCCATTCAATTTGTATTACTTTACAATGAAATCAAAATAAATGAAATATTTTCTTGTAATTTATTTCAAACTAATTATTTAATTGTAAGCTTCAGTTAGGCTAAATAATAGCCTATAATAATCTAGCATGATCTATAAATTTTTCTTTTTTTTCAGCTCATATTATCAATACTTTCATTTATTATTTTATTTTGTAAATTGTTTTGGTTTGGCTATTCACTAGAAATATACTTCTGACACAACATTTTCACACATTATTTTTATAGACCAAGAGGCACTACATCAGTATCTGGTGAGAGGGGAGAGAAATCTAAAATATTTTCCCTTATGTGAATGGAGGCTTCAATAAACCTATAAAGCTTTATGTCTAATTGTTCATATTTCTTAAAAAACAAACAAAAAAAAAACAAAAAACTGTAGATTATTTGTGGTTAATAATGATTCCTCTAGTGGGTTGGATAAAGAAAAATATATATATTCTTACCCAAACACAATTTATAAAACAAACACAACATACAACAGAGAGAGAGAGAGAGAGAGAGAGAGAGAGAGAGAGAGAGAGAGAGAGAGAGAAACTGATTAGACCCCATTATATATTTGGCAAACAGTATGGTTGAATGAAAGAATCAGGTACAGATAAATTCATTGAAACTTCAATTTTATGCGTTTAAATGAACATATTAATTTAATTTTTAATATATTTATATTATTTTGGTTAACAAAATGAGGTCAGACGCCATATAGGCCACCTCATGATGAGCAGTAATTAAATTTACATGACAGTGTAAGCAGTGTCCGGATAGCGCGCATGCGCGGTTCTGGTTTTGCCACGTACAGGTCGCAGTGAGGCGTTTCCGATCATCAGTCAGTCAGGCGTCGTTCAGCTAAAGTCCAGGACACACAGGCTGCTGCTGGGATTGACACGTCCAAACCACCAGGTAGAGACTCGGGGCTTCTCCTACAAACATTCACATACTTTTATATAGTCACTTTAGAGTTTTTTTTAAAGGCATCTCTAAAAATAAATCATTAACGTTAGTGGTTGGTTAGCCGGTTGTCAAGCAAACTAGCATTAGCTTAGCTTAGCTTAGCCTGTGAGAAACTAGGGCAAGCTAAAAAAAAAATCAAGAGAGACGTTTTGTACAAAACTCAGTGTTTTTAAGCCACTACGTTGCGTAATGTAATAATCGCATTTAAAACACAGACATAATTGTTGGTGTAATTCAACTGAGATTTGATCACAGTATTTAATATTGTTTTTTTTCTCCGGGAGAATTGACACGTTCAGAGCTTTATTTTGCAGGAAGTTGCTGCATCATCAGGTGAACGAGGCCTGATGAGATCATTTGAAAGGATCATTCTTTGGCAAGACATTTAAACGTCATGCTGGTGCGATGATGGAAAGTGGCCTGATGTGTGTTGTGATCCAGAAACCACATATTTTTGCTCTTCTAAACGATGTTTAATATTATTTTCTGAGTCATTACGCAGACGCTTGACAAATAAGACACGAGTAAATGCAAATGCGTTTGCCATGCATTACCAGTTTTCTTTCGAAATTTTCGTTCTTGATCCAGCGGGCAAGAAGTCAAGAGTTTCATTCACGATGGCTGTCATTAAGTTCAATATGAGATAAATACAGGTCTGTCTACATACTGCATAGTACTAGGATGAATTATGGGTAAACTAATCAGAGTAAGAGTCAAGATTCTCCTGATAAGATTGTGCCTGATTGATCACACACACTCTCAGACGGTTTGTATTTTGATCTAAATCCCCAAATGTTTCTCCCTATAATCATGCTTGAGGCCAGAGTCTGAGTTAAGAATGATTGTAGGCCATCTGCAACTGCCAAATCATCTTAGATCTCATGACCCTTAGACTTTTATCGTATGTCCCAATAATATACAGTAGCACTTGTTCGATTCGACCTCATAGATGACACATTAGACTATGGGTTTCCAAGTAAGACAAGTCTTTCACTCACATATTTATATTCATAACAAAAGCATGGTAGTTAGCGCTGAGTATAGACACTCATTAAGTGACAAATATAAGATTTCATGGTTAACTGTTGTGTTGCGAGAGGAATTCTCGGTACTTCTGATAGAATAACTTAATAATTGAGCCTTCACAGATCATGTCATTGGTTTTACTCTGGTCTGTTAGCTCTGCATATGCCTACATTTAATGTTGGCCTAGTTATCACTGCTGCAGCTCTGATAGTATGTTTGGTTTCAGTTTGTTCCTGTACTATCAAATGAGATCTTATGAGCATGTGATGTATTAAATAGTGATAACTATTCTGCTACTTTAAAAGTGTAGAAACATTTTTTTAATTCAGTATTTTTAGTATTGTTGATTTAATTTAAATTTTACTCAAAATTTTGTTTCATTTGCCATTGTACTAAATGGGGTTATAAACTCCATATTTTTAGTTTCTCTATAAATATACTAGACAATATTTTCAATAAAATTGTCCTTTATTTCCAGCAGTATGAATGGCCAGCTGGACTTGAGTGGGAAGCTGATCATTAAAGCTCAGCTGGGCGATGATATCCGCCGTATCCCCATCCACAATGAAGACATCACCTACGACGAGCTCCTGCTGATGATGCAGCGAGTCTTCCGTGGGCAGCTACAGAGCAGCGATGAAGTTGCCATCAAATATAAGGATGAAGGTCAGTTTTGGACTTCAAAGCATGCATGTATCATAAATTTACCAACTTAAAAGCTTATAGTAACTGGACACCATGCATATGTATATTTAACCATGTTTTTATCATGTAGTATAAAATTATAAGATCTGTAGATGTTCTGAATAGACTCGCATAGGGGTTTTGGTATAGATCCCATAACTCTCTTGTGATTTTACATGTGATAGTTTTATTTTGCATTCAACTGCAGCTGTTCAAGTACTCCATTCATTCTCTGGTATTCTTTTAATCATTAATATTTTTGCTCTCTTCCAGATGATGACCTTATCACCATCTTTGACAGTTCTGATTTGTCCTTTGCAATCCAGTGCAGTAGAATATTGAAGCTCACTCTTTTTGGTAAGAAATCAGCACTGGTTAAGGGTTTTCGCCTCATCCTGATGTTAAGGAATATATCTGCACAAGATACCAGAAAGGAGCATGAAATTAATGTTGTATTTCCTTGTAAAGCACAGTTTACGTGTAGCAGTATTCAAATACTAAATTATGTAATGCATATCCTGAAGTTAATCAGCGTTAAAAGTAGTCCCACCTTAAAAGTGCAATGTAGAACAACATAGTTTAAATAATTTGCTTTAAAAGGTGAAATGTGAAGCACAGCCAGTTAGGTTTCAGTTGTAAATTTTATTTCTGTTCCTCAGTTTGTAAAATACACAAGTTATTTTCTGTTATAAATGACAAGAGGCCACAGATACAGGCACAACAACGCCGTTCTCGTCAGTGCTAATCATGCCTAGAGTTCAGGTCAGTGCACATGTATAGGTTTGTGTTACCTGCAGGGAGATCAGATTCCAAAAACGCTTCAGTGCTCATAGTGTCCCTTTACAGAATAACAAAAAGGTTCACAGGACTATAAGAACCAAGCAGCTCATTTGAGCAACATACCTTTTTATATAGTTGGCAGCTCTGAAATATTTTATTGAACAGAATGTAGTCAAAGCCTGTAGTTGTTTTAACTCTTTTATATGGTGTTTTACATACTAAAATAAGAGGCATATCAAGTTTAAGCTTCTTGATATCTCAATGTGTCTTTGTGACCCAGAAAACAGTGTTGTTCTATAACCTTGGGGTTAAAAAGGACTCTCTGTTAAGAACATAATCCCACATAGCATGGGTGGTGTAATATTGCGGAGTTAAGCTCTTTTAATCTTAAAAATGCTGAACTTGGTAATATTTCATCCAACCAGGAGATGTCGTTTTTCTCTCGCGGGATAAACACAGCTTCAGCTCTTAGAGTCCAGTAGAGGGCACAATAGAACAAGATTTGAACCGGTAATGAGTTCATGTGTTTGGCTTTGTAAGGTTATCAGCAGGGATTTTGGAGCCAATGGAATATTCAAATCTGGTGGTGACCCCTTTAAGTGTGACTCAAGTGTCCAAATATTTGTTGGTCCACTAATGTGATTTAACATAACATGGACTTTAAACATATCTCAGTTTAACAGATGTTAACAGATGTAACGCGCTACTCCAAACAGAAAGGATATTTGTTCTCTAAAAACATACATTGACCATTCGCCTCAGATATTTGAACAAGGAAGGTTTACATAAAGAAGTGGTTCTAAACCAGGAGGCAAGAGATGATAATTTAAAATCATTTCAATTATAATGAAACAAGCAAGATATTTTGTATATTCATCTGTTTCATTTGTTTTATTTAAAGAAACCCCGGATTAATGAGGAAGTATCCTGAAAAGTAATTTAAATATATAAAAAAAAGAAAAAAAAAGAAGTACATTTAACTATTCATAAGCTCTGAAATATTTTATTGGGTAGAAATTGTAAATATTAAATGAGTAAAAATCACTATCCAATAAATCACAAATTACTTTGTAAGGAAAATGTTTGGTTAAAATAAGAGGGAACACTGAAGAACATTCAGCTCCTGAAACTTTTTTTAATTTACAGAAACTGAAAGCCCATAAACTAAAAATAAGTTTTGAAAGCAAAACTAGGGCCTTTTAATTAATATAGTTGTGGACAACTGAGGGACTTGGAGTCAAAACGTTTGAGAACCACTGACTGAAGAGAAAGTTCACCCAAAACTTTACACTCAAGGTCAGTGGGATCCAGTGATTCCAATTTTTCAATCTTTTGTGTTCTGCACAAAATAAACTCATACGGGTGAGTAAAAATGAGTGATAGCAATTTTCATTTTGGATGAACTATTCCTTTAGGATAGATTAGGTCATCTTACAGACTTTAAGTCTGCTCTCAATCACGTGAGCTGTGCTGAAAAGCCACTCTCTTTGACTGGTACATGGCACAAACAAATATTCTCAAGAGAGGAAAATCGGACCCGGTTACTTGCCATTAACGTCATGCTCTGTTCTAGCAATTTTTGGCTCACGGCGGTACATCTGCACTGCAGTGTCAGTGCCAGTTCTCAGCATCTGCCGACTACTCTTCAAATGTGTCATCTTAAATGCTGCAGAGGCTGTAGATTTGGGCTGCTTGATTCATACACTATATTACACCGTGATTTATTTATCAAATCTAGCCAAAATCAAAGGTTGCAGTCTGTGCGGATTTAACTAAATCCACTATTTATGACAATGAAAGAGCTGATTTAAGTACCAACTCAAAATACATGTGTTTCTTTTCCTAATAAAAATAAATGAATACCTTTTGGTCAAGTCTGCACTCTGCACTGTCCAAAGCCTCCCTGCTCCAGCCAGATGATGTCATGGCTTGTAGCAAATGTAGCCCTGCCCTTTGCTGGATGCTTTAACTAGTCAAAGAGAATTTTGGAAAGAAGATTTTAAGAGTTCAAATGTGCTGGTTAATGGTTGTATAATATCACGTGCGTGTATGCATCCCAAACGTGTGACTGGCGCCCAGAGACTGGGTTGGACGCCTGCTAGAGCTCCTGTGATCTCTGAAGAGTCTGGACTGGTTCAAGCGGCTGCCGATCTCACACATATGGACTCCGGAAAGAACATTCCTGACCCGCACACTGTGCCAAACCTCTGGATTACTTCATCATATAGACAGTCTGGCTATCTAAATGATCTAATTTTGTTGTTCACTTGTTGACATCCTGAACAGGCGAATTGGGACAAGCTTCTAGCATTGAGCTTTTATATATATTTTTTGTCCTCTGTACGCGAAAAGCTCACAGCAGATTAGAACATTTTTGACGTTTAATATGCTTTGATGGGGTTTGGATAAAAGAAAACATGACAAAAATAGAAAGCAAGCAGCTGGTTAGGATAAAAACTAACATGGACGGATGCATTTTGACTAGTTTGAACAAAGTTTGCGACTGCTGTCAAAATAATGTTTGTGTTTTCGCAGTGAATGGTCAGCCTCGGCCACTGGAGTCGTCTCAGGTGAAGCACCTGCGTAGAGAGCTGATCCATTTGAGGAATAAAGTCAACAGCCTGCTGGACAGCCTGGAGCCCCCCTCAGAGTCTGTCCCAGGGAGCACCAACCCAGAAACCGGTACATGAACTCTCCCAGAGCGATTCTCATGATCTTCATATCCAGTACTGTAGCCAAAGCATTTGAAGCACATAAAGTCTCTCTTTAAAGCTTATTTGGATATTTAAAGGTGGAACAGTAAAAATGCTGTCATTTACACATCCTTCTATCAGTCCAAACCCACAACGACTTTATTCCTACTGCGTAACACCAAAGAAGATCTTTTGGTAAATCTTCATGCTCTTCATAAAGTGACCAGGGCCTGGCAAATTTCAAAAAGCAACTCAGAAATAGTCAATGTGTCAATAAGACAGTTTTATTTATTGAAAGGCATCAAAATTTACTCATCTGAATGAATGCATCCGCATTTATTGCATGGGCTTGGAACAGAATGAGGATGATGACAGTTTTCGTTCTTTTTATCTCTTTACCTCGTAAATGTTCCTTGAGAGGTGAAGACAGGCGATACTAAAGCTGTCTTGTTCTGCTGTCTCTGCGTGACAGAATGTGTGACCGAGGCAGTAGATTCAACAGTGAAGCATGCCCCTCCAGTCAGTGCTGCTAGCATGTCTGCGTTTGACCCCCTGAAGAACCAGGAAGTGGTCAACAAGAATGTCATTTCTGCATTTGGCCTGTCTGATGAACATGCCCAAGGTACCATATACATGTACATCCTTCAAAGTGCTTAGCTTTTTTTTTTTCAGTCCTAGCATTAATCATTGTGATAAATTATTTGATTCAAGATACAGATCAAGCTATTTAATGGTTCATAGCCTTCTGCTGCATTAATTATTATCACAGGTGCTATTTTATGGCATCTAGTGTAACTCATCCATTCATATTTAAGATCTTGAATCCCCTTTACTCTTCCCTGTGTTCCAGTTCCAGCTGTAGCTGCCGCCGCTGCTGCAGAGGAGCGCTCTGCAACTCCAGACAGTATTGCCTCTTCATCCTCTGCTGTGGCTCCCCAGGCTCCTCCAGCTTACTCAGGGGTCCAACAGACTCCCTCTGCTATGGATGGTAAATCTACCACGAAAGTCTCAAATGGAACTTGATGTAGAGTGTGATCTAGAATGATGAGGCTTGTAAGCAGTGTGTCTTGTGTAAAGCCCACTAACAAACACGTCGAGTGACCCTGCCTAATCCTACACCTTGAAAACAGTCTATAGATACTGGCCAGTCGATTTAGAGAATGGCAGTTTTGCACATCCTAACTGCAGATGTCTCCTTCTGATGTTTACGGGAAAGAGTCCAGCACATGAAAGATGAACAAGGAATCATGTGGCTCAGAAGTCTTTGTAGTGAATTCAGAGCATGTTGTTCTCCACTTGGCCATTAAAATATCTCCCCTCGTTTTCTTTCCAAAAAAACGCCCACGTCAGTCCAGTGGACTTGAGAAATGCAGGACGAGTCTCGATTTGGCAGGTCATGCTGCTTTGGCAGGAAGGTTACACACCTAAACTCACATGTTCTCTCACACTCGTACACAAACACAAACCCACACAAAACTTATTTGTTTGCAGCAAAAAAAATCACCTTGCAGATGTTGTCTCTTGGGAAGGTGTACAGCGGAAGAAAAATGAACCAGAATGGCCTTCAAGTCAAGAGCGTAATGTTATTCTCCACACGTCCATTGGATTTGTTTTCCTCCTCACTCTTTCCAAAGACGTTCTTCCACATAGACACGGCACACATGAGAAATTGTGCAGAGCTATTCTAGATTTGGCAGATTGTGTGGATGGTTCTCCATGGTTACATAGAGTAATGGAGCTGTGATGCTTTTCTCTGCTTTATTGTTCCCATCATAAGCTGCACAGGGACACACACACACACACATACACAAACGCAGCCTTTTCTCATTAGTTTCTTGGTGCGATGCACACAAACATTCATGAACTTTGGATAATCCGTTTGTGTGCTTTGTCTCAGCAAAGTCGGTTATCTTTACCCATTGTGTTTTGCACAACTAGGGCTTTGTGGTCTTAAATGATTTTTTAAATCTACTATTCCAAATAAAGCATTTACATTGGTCAGACGTCTCTCCTCATCTTCAGTCAGGAGCTGTGCTCTAAGCAGATGGTCAGGCTGTCACCGGCTGCCAGCGTTTGAACGATCTATCATCTGCTCAATTTTATGTGGCTATCCTATTTGTATGTTTTCAATCAGCCTCTCTGTATTGGCTCTTTATTTGTTGATATTCCAGAGTAACATGCCAGATATCCCACATTAAATTATATTCTGACACAGAGTGAGAGAGATCAGTTCTTAATATTTATGGCCCTCTGGGGTCCCAGATATTTTGCCAATGTTTGATGATGAAACCCAGTAACAGTGGGATTTCCTTGCTAGGATCCACAAGCTGCTTGCTGATGTCCTGGATTTTTATGGGAGTTCCCTCCCTTAACAGTGTGAATCTCAATCCTGGACAAAAGCATGAATTGATGTTGTCTTAATCACAGGTCAGATGTATCAGCAGTATCAGGCTCCAGGTGGATACCCTCCATCAGCTGGACCGGCCCAGCAGCAGTATGGGATGCAGTACCCTGGTAATACTTTACTTTTACTATGAAAATAGCCTAAGATGCTGGCAAGGCATTAAATAAGAATATACTAATAGTACTCAAAAGTTTGGGATATATATATATATATTATTAATTATAATTTTTATTATTTTAAAATTGTATTTATTCTGCTCAAAGATTCATTTATTTGATTAAAAATACAGAATTTTTTTTTGAAGTATATTAACAATTTAAATAACAATTTTTGTATTAATGTACTGTAAAATATAGCTTAATTATGTGATGCAATGCTGAATTTTCATCAATTACTCCAGTCTTCAGCGTCACATGATCCTTAAGAAATCATAAACAGTTATGCCGCGTAATATTTTTTTGAACCTGTAATACTTTTTTTCTGGATTCTTTCATGAATGAAGTGTTAAAAAGAACTGGATTTATTCAAATTATAAAACTTTATCATCACTTATTTTTAAAATACACTTCCTTGCACAGTAATTTCTTAAAAAAAACAAAAAAAAAAAAAACATTCGAACGGTAGTGTATATTATTACTATATATATATATATATATATATCTATAATCTCTCTCTCTCTCTCTCTCTTTAAAAAATTAATTAAATCCTCTTTTTCAGCTGGTTATACTCAGTCCGGTGTTCCTCAGGCTCAGCCTCCTCAGCAGCAGTTTCAGAATTACCCTGCCCCTACTTCTCAGGC
Source organism: Carassius auratus (assembly GCF_003368295.1). Lineage (NCBI taxonomy): Eukaryota > Metazoa > Chordata > Actinopteri > Cypriniformes > Cyprinidae > Carassius > Carassius auratus. The sequence continues at coordinate 400,948 of NC_039251.1, forward strand.
TGCTGGTGCTCCTGGCTCCGCCCCAGGGTTTTCTGGCCAATCACAGCCTCCTGCTCCCCAAGGACCCACCCAGTACCCACCTGGAGCATTTCCGCCTCAAAACTACACATCCCAGGCCTCTCAGCAGCCAGCTAACTACAGCCTGCCTCCAACCTCCCAGGCCACAGGGGGTTATCAGCCCCGTCCTGGATACACCCCGCCACCTGGCGCCACCCCTCCCCCTGGGGGTGCCAACCCCTATGCCCGAAACCGCCCCCCTTTTGGCCAGGGCTACACCCAGCCGGGCCCTGGCTATCGGTAAAAGGCCTTTAGTGTCCCCATAGCACCTCGCTACAAGTTTTCTGTCTCCCAACACATAAGCCCCCAAAATCTGTGTTTGTGTTTGTTGTGCTTTGCGTGATTGAATGAATGCACGTGAGAATGAGTCTGTGAGCTTGTATGTGTGTGTTTGCACACATGGGAGACCAAATGGTGTGGGAGTGGATAGCTCGGTGTGTGTGTGTGTGTGCGCGTTTGCATTTTATTTTATCACGGTCTCCTCATTGGTGTTATTTTGTCATAAACCACGAGTCCGTTTAAACACTAGAAAATTATAATCAAAGTAAGTGATATTTGTTTAGTTTTCTTTACTTTTTCCAGTGTCCTGGTTTTTACTAACCCCTGACTGGCCCTCTGCAGTGAAGCCTGTCATTTCTGCATAAACTGTAACATTGTTTTCAGGAGGTGAATAAAGACTTTGAGACTGAATGATGGGATCGTTTTTCATTTCTTAATGGAATTAACATTTATCTCTGATTTAGATTTTTCTGTAACGGATCAGGATTGCATAAAAAAACAACACACAAACTTTGTGTCAGATTCAGAAACAATTTTAAACTGTAGCCACCAACTAAAAAAAGAGATCATAAAAACTGCTTGTGCTTTTACTGGTAAAGCAGATTCATTATAAACCTTATAAAATATAACAAAGTTTCGATGTAAAAACATGTTACATAAATTCTGGCATTTAAAAGCTTTCATTGGAAATCATGAGTCACTGAACTTATGTACAAAACAATAGACTTTCTTGTTAAAAAGATCTTACATTTCTGACATTCATACATGTAATAATTAATTATTTGAAAAGCTGCATGTCTTGAACAATCGTTTATAGACTTTGAATTCCTTGTTTAGCATTGCGCTTGAGCTGTTAAAGGAATGTTTCAGGCTTAGTGCACTCAGCATGTTGTTAACAGCATCTGTGACATAATGACGATAACAGAAACATAAATTCAACTCTATTTGGAAAAAAAAATAAAGCACCTCCAATGAAAGTCTATGGGGCAAAGCAGCGCACCTGAATAAACTTTAAAATACACAGTATTCCATGAAGCCAACATATTTAATTAGGATATTCACATGAGACTTGTGTACTTACTGTAGACTGTCCAATTTCTCAACCACAATGACCATATAAAGCCAGTAACCTGGTAACTTTTGCACAATACTGGCAAGGTCCAAAAAAGGACTGTTGGCAGAAAAATCCACCTTTAGGAATTAAATGGGTAGTGCATAATCAAAAGATCATCATCCCACCAAAAGTGTTTAAAAAAATGTATAGAACATTAAAAAAATGTAATTATATTTTTATAATTATACATTACATAAATTATATTTCTATAATACAAATATAATTTGTGTTAGTAAAAATATTTTTTTTCTGTGATGACAATGTTATAGATGCTGGCATGCCTCGTTTCGAACCAGGAACATTCCTTTAAGTTGGCCGTGTTCACTTTAGTTTCAGTGGCATATTTAACACTTTGATAAATAATATACACATTCATTTGCTTTTAAGGGAGCCTGCTTCCCTAAATATTCTCTAGATTTAATCTTCTTAATTGCAACAAGAACATTCATTCAGCTCTCTGTACGTTTGCTGCACTACTTATATATATATAATAATTCTATATGTGCCCGATACCTGAAAATACATATACATACTTCCAAGAAATCATTCTCTCTACACAAACATCCCATAAAAAGACAGCGGATGTCGCTTATCCATCACATCTTCCATCTGCTCCTCAGGGTCCTACCACTTCCCAGGAATGGGTATCCCACACTCATACCAGGCCACGTAGTTGATCATGGAATTTCCTCCGATGTCCCCAAACTTGACAGGCTCTTGACGCATGGCCCGGTAGTAGCCTTGATCAGACAGGAGAAGAAATTGTTACATCTTGCATACTAGTGTTAGACTCGTTTTTGGTCAATAAAACCTGTTTTTGTTAGAAACCTTTTCTGGGTGGTAACTGATTTGGTGAAAGAGGACCACCAGTTCGTCCGTCCAGGAATGAGTCAACAAACTGGCAGTGATCCTCTCCATACCCAGTCTGATCTCCTATGCTGTAGAACTTCCCTGGAGATAGAAAAGTATAATAAGAAGTAACTCAGAGATTAAATGGCGGAAATATCAGTCGAGTTGGTAAATGGTTAATACGGACCTTTGAGAGAGTCGCTCAGGTAGATCTTGTATCTAAGAGAGTTGCACAACTGGATACCCACAAACTTGCGGTACCAGGTCCGCTTTATGAACTGCTGCCCATTGCACTCGGAGTACGAGTCAGACTTAAATGGAAACGATGACCAGATGGCAGTTTTACCTATGAGAGCCAATATAAATTATTAGACCCACATGTACAGTTGGTATAGGCATATTGTGTCTTTCTGCTTTATATATTGCATGCTTGAGGTGACTGGCGCTCTTACCGGTTTGGACCTCACTCACACGAGGATCAGCTGAAATGCAGAAGAACATGATGTCACTGCAACTTAATGCACTGTTGATGTGACATTTTGGGGCCAGTAAGATTTTGTTTCTGTTTTTAAAAGAAGTGTCTTACGCTCACCAAGGCTGGATTTTTATTCTTCCATCAAAAACAGTAAAAACAACAGTAAAAAAAAGAAAAGAAAACAGTTTACTCCTTAATATATTTGTGGAAACTGTGAAGCATTTTTTCAGGATTCCTTGATAAATAGGAAAAAAAAGCTTTAATGCATCAATGATACATGAAAGTATTAATCTCTTTAAATATCAAAAATCTTACTCACCCCAAACTTTTGAACATAGTGTATATGCAAATGTCTAAACGTTAATGAAATAAACCATTTTACCATACCTGCTATGAAACTATACATACATAAATTAGGCTGATCCAAACATAGCTGTCAAAGGTAAACACAAGCCAGACAATATGCCATTCAGGTAATTATTATAACACTCAATGCCTGAATATAATAAAACAGCATGGTTTTCGATTTAAGTGATTAAAAATCCAAAGCCCCAAGAAATTCCCTTGAGTTGTCCTCACTATCATGATGTACATTTTTCCAGAGCTTGTGTCAGATATCCTCATGGTTATTATTATTTTCTGGCAGTCTATCAGGGCCCCTTTACCTACGGTAAACGGGTGCAATGGACCCAGAAGAGTGAACACGTTGGAACTATTAGTTGAACAATAGCCACATTACTCTCACTGCTGACAGTTATGTTTATATGCTAATTATACATATACATTACAGTAAACGTTCATTGCCAGTTACACACACACCTGAGCTTGATGTCTCATTCTTAAGTTACCTTGGCCTGCAGGACTCTGCTATCATATGAGTGCCAGTTTCTTTCAATTGTTCAGTGATGCCAAACATAATTGGTTTTCACGCAGCTTGTGACTAATCACAATGCTTTGGAATGTTTTGAAGCATGAATGAGATTTAAGTGGAGACTGATTTATGCTTGGGTCTGTTTTTCACACAAGGCTCTTGTATGGCTTAAGATGATTTTATACATAAGTGCAAAACCAAAAGTAAAAACCATTAAAGCTTTCTCTTGTTGATACAATTGGCCCAGAGACACTTCTGGAACAAACAGAGCTCAGATTCACTGCATGAGCCAAATGATTTCACAATGACCTCGCTCATACCAGATTGTGGTTTCAGATCTGGGACTTTTAGCTGTGACTCTTACACATGTTCTGAACATCACAATGTATTCATAATGAATCCATTTAGCTTTTCTTTTCCGCTTACCTGACTCAGTACTGAAGATGACCGGTTCACTGGCTGGGCCAGAACCCAATTCATTCTTGGGTGTAACTTTGAACTCATAACTACAAGACAAAATAGAGATGATAATTCTAAACAGTGTTATGTTGATCAGACAACCAAACATTACTAATCAGATGTATTTTCTTGTAACAAACTTTCTTGGAACTTTACAGCCCCACAGTGAAAACAGCTTCATAACAGCACTAAACAATATGCTATGTTTAATAAGTTGTCTGCAAGGGCAGGGACATGAGTTAGTGTGTAGCTATTAGCTTAATTTAATAACTATTGAAGTCAATGACATTTTCTCGTACCTGCTCTCTGGTTTCAGGTTCTCCACAGCTGTATGTGTTTGATTTGTTGTCTGGACAGACACTTCTTTTCCATGCGGACCCTTGGTGGAGGAAATTACCTCATATTCTATCGATACAACAGAAACATGAATTTGTTGTTTAAAATTTATTGTTGTTTAGAATTTCAAAGGAGATTCCGAGAATGTGTGAGGTGCTTTATTCTATTCAATGGACTATTACTGGTGTTTTCAATACGATTTTGGGGATAAGTAAGTAAATACTGTCAGCAAGTAAGTAAATAAATGAATAAAAACACTACTGTTCAAAAGTTTTGGGTAGTTTTATTTTTTACTTTTCTAATTATTTAAAATTAAGAGGCTTCTTTCAAAAACATTAAAATATCAAACTTTTCTTCTTTATTTTCTTCGTTTCTTCTTTTTTTCTTCTTTAGATTTTTCATAAAATCTCCTTTATTGCATGGAAGAAAGTAATACAGGTTTGTGATGACCTAATTTTGGAATGAGCAAATAATGGCCATTTTCATTAATTTATATCGTATATCTTGTTAAACCCAACTAAAGTAAGAATAACCAAAGTTCTCTCAAGGCAAGCCAGTTCACTTGGCGGCCATCTTTCTTGGCTGCTATTTTCTATGCAGGTAATTGACATAAAGCATAACTTCTATCAGCTGGAATGGAGAAGGATGAAAAATCTGTTAAGATTTGTCAGAAGAACTTTTCAAAGTCATATTTCAAATTAGCAATAAAGTCTGACAACAATGGTATCATAAATTTAGCTTCTTAAGCTCAAACCAATGCTAAAACCCAATATCTTTCAGGCTTGCCCAGCTAATGCACATTCCAGAGGTAAAAAACAGACTTCACATCCATCAAAAAGGCAGTTGGCTCTTTCTTTCCAACAGCTGCCATATTGGGCATGGCAAATTTTCCCATTCATTTCTCAAGCTGTCCATCACCTCCTTCAGTACTGTGACTAGTTTTAGGCAGCAAAGACAGTAAACAAATGCTCTGTCTACCTGTGGTCTCATTGTCTGATTTGTCCCAGTCAAGGATGATAAAGGAGGGGCATCCTTCCACTGTGACCACAGTAAGGTTGGTTGGAGGGGTCTTGGGTGGGCCAGTGACATTCAAGTATCCGATCTCCTCATCAGGAAAGGCGCTGAGAGAGCTAGTGACAGAGCACGGCTCCTCCGGACGTTTGTCGGTTCTGTAGATCACGTGAGGTGCTGAAAATAGAAGACAGCCAATCAGAGATCCACCACAGATCAGACATAGTTCTGTCTGACAGTGCTGTACATCCAAAATATTAATGCTTTTAGCACATATTCTTACCAATGAATCGTTTCTTCCCCGTGGCATCCACCTCAGAGAGGGGATGCGATCTGAATACAGAGGAGTTGTCACTGGTGTCAAAACGACTCCCTATGATTCAAAGGCAAAGATTAAATGCCACAACACCAGAAATTCAAGACTTCAACTACTCTTTTTTTAATTGCTAGAGACACCAATTCTCTCATTCTCAACAGATTGTCTAGCATGTTTCCAGAACTTTAGAAGAAATATGCACAGAAACACTCTTGTGTTGTATTCATCATAGTTCTTGTGCAAATGAAATAACTCGCATTAGAGCATACCCTCAAAAACAGAATGTGGTGTTGTTGTCGACAATGGCCGTTGTTTGGCTGGTCTTTCAGTAGTGGGTGGAGCTAGAGGTTTGAAATCTGGTACTGGGTCCTTCTGCTTAAGATTAATAATGTTTCCTAAAAGTTAACATGGAAAATGTTTCATTAATTGGCAAGAAACACATGCATGTCCAACAAGACTGTCACCACATGGACTGTCAGGGTCCTCACCATTTTTTAGAGTCTCTGAGGCCTGGTTCGTCTTTCTGTTCTCTATAAAAGAAGGCGGCAGATTAGTAGGAGATACAGGCTAGTTGTTTGTGGTTAATCAAGTCACTGAAAAGTTTGACCATAATAATAATAATAATAATAAAATAAAATAAAAATAAAAACATAAAAAAAATTAAATTAGGCTGTAGCTAAAATTAATCTGAATAGAAACACAGCTGGAGTTACTATGGACTGCTAAAAAGTTCAAAGTAAGACTTTTTTTCTTTTTATTTTGTTTTCACTATTAAAAATCTGATCAGCATAAAGAAACAGCTATTTCACATTATTATTTAAAAAAAACACTGCACACTGACTATAATTTAGAAGTGAAGGTAAAGTTTGTTTTGCATAACATTCACATGGTTGGAATTAAAAAAAAAATAATGCATGACATCAGGTTAATTTCCGCACAGTCAGAGTATTGTGGGAGCCAAATGGGATCTTTTAATGCTGTCCAGACTCTTAGGACTGCGGCTTCTCCAAGAACAGCTCTGAGGGACCAATGCTATGATGGAGTTCAGAACTAAACATCTATAATTCTGGATATTCACTCAAAATAGAAGTGTGGGATAATATTGACCAAAGCCTGTCAATGAATCAATTTCCAAACGTAATTATTTCCAACAGCCATCTTTCTAATGGTCTATTATTCCAATATGCGATTCGTAAAAAATTCCAGATCGTTTTCAGTTACCTAAGTTAGTATGAATAGAAGGTTTTTAAGAAAAATTATATGAAGATCAGTTTCACATTTTCCTCAAGCAATCATATGTCTGCCAAATGTGTTCAATCAGACTTTCTAATATGAGTCGGATTAGATGGACGGGATGAGAAATTGGGTAAGGACAGAGTGGCTTGATTCTCTATTATTCAGTTTCAATGTTGTTTTTAGTTGGGAGAGGCTGATGGAGAAAGTGAGAGAGGGTCCTGGGTTCTCATCAATGGCTGATCTGTCATGCTTTTCCAAAGAATCCTAAGCTCTGAAAATCCATCATGACATGAACAGCACATAAATATTTTTATTTGGCCTAGAATGGTCATGAAATCCAGCTGCAAGGGAATCGTTCTTTAGACAGGAGATGTTTTCTACCAAACAGGCATATCTATCTCAGACCTCATGTTAAAACTGAATCCAAACAAACAGTATGCACAATTGGATTCACAGATTTCTGGGACAGGGAGCACAAAATCACTCGATAAACTAAAGAGCACAACACCAGGCTATACAACTACAGTAACATCACATTGATTGTAAGGGAAATATGATATTGCAACCGTCATATGAGATAAAATTAAGATAACCTGTAAGATGCATTAAAGATCCATAAAGGGGTTTACCAATTTGCTCTCTGGTTCTTTTTGGAAATTTGGACCCCAAAAGTCGATGTTGATTACCACCGCGCGCTGTGATGATAGAAAAAAAATAATTCTGTCATTAAATGTTAACACTGAAGGGACATGACAAAAAAAGCACATCATAAACAAAAATATAAATACAATAATGTTTGAAATGGACCATATTTGATAGATATTAGAGTAAGAGATTAGATGTGAAAAAGAGGACTTATATGACAAAAAAAAAACTTGAACTGTATAGTTTGAGCAGTAATATGAGGTGTCACAGGAGTCATCAGCTGTTGTGCAGAATTAAATGAAAGCGTGAAGAGGATAAGATGAGAAACAGACTTTTGGCAGAAAGAGGTAGATTGTGTGTTTGTCTTTTCCCTGCAGATAACACGTGAATCTTGTCAACAGGTCCGAAGAGTCCTTTAAATAAATTAATTTAAAACCCACCTGAGAAACCATGTGCAAAGAAGAATGTCCATATACAATATATACTGTACATAAGCCTATGCACTCATAACAAACAAACATACTCAGTAAAGTTTATACATAGGGAGCATAATTACATTTTTGCCATGTCTAAGAATGCCAGGTTAACTGAGAATGTTAAATAATTTCTGTACATAAGCATTTGTTTTGCAATGTACTGATTTATGAAGCAAAAATATCAGAATCAAAATAATATAGAAACAAATGAATGGATAAATATGGATTTATTACTTAAATGCCCCAAATTAAAATATATACACAGTGCAGTAATCTAAAAATATATTATATATATATATATATATATATATATATATATATATATTTATTTTTTTTGCAACATTACAGTGTTCACTACAGCTGAACTTACAAGCTTCATTCATGCGGTGTGAAACAGCCCCAGTGCTACACATTTATGAATTTGCACACTACATAACATTTAAAAAGTGTAATAAAACAGTTAGACAGACAGATTGAATGAATAAATGAAAGTAAGGGCGGTTGGATACATTACTGGAAGCATGAAAGGTAGGCTGAAAAAAAGCAGAAAAATGATGTCTGTGTCAGTGTGAAGACCTCAAAAAATGTTACCCTTATTACTGTTGCCAGTTGAGTTATGATACACAGATTGTGTCCTGGAAAACTTTGTATGGGGAACTGGAGGGACACGACTGTGAGACCTTGATCTATGTGTAGCATTTCGTGCCGAGAGGTTGGACACAGAAGAAGAGTTGCGGAACATACCTCTGCCTAGATAAACACAAACACAGTCAGCAATGGGAAGGAGACAATGATTAAAGATTATGGCAACAGATCTGTTGGCTGACTGGATGGGGATGAGTCTGGGAAGCTCTCAAAAGAGCACCAGCTATCCAGAAACAGGAGCCAACAGATCTAGAAGAGAAGATGGTGGAAATGGTGTGAGTAGCATTATGACAGTGCAAGTGTTGAACATTAAGAGTGGATGAAGAAGTCAGACACTTGAGGTGAATGAATGACAATGTGAGAGCTGGTGCTCTTGGTGATGGTTTAAAGACAATTGGGGGCTGTTTCAGTGCTAGTCAAGTGATAATGGCATTGCCCAGCAGGATGACGTTTGGAAGTGGTGGTGATGTTTGGTGGTCATAATCACGACGCCACTGTGTGCAATGAAGATTTATGTGGTTAATATGCGGACAGGGGACAAACAGCACATTTAGGAGAAAAAATAAAATGGAGCTGATATCATTACCCTCATTCCTACTGGCCACCTCATTTGTAAGTGTTGGCTGTGACAGTAGCTCCTTTGGCTGGGAAATAGCTGACATACAGAGGCAGAAGATATTGTAATGATAATGTTCTCAGAAGATCCCTGCCCAATACCTTTTAGGCTGTCTAGATTATCCATGACTGTTAAAGGAATATCTGGCACCAGTTATTAAAAAAATGGCATAACAATGAATGAAAAACATTAAAGAACTTTTAAACCGGGTTTTTTTTTTTTTTTTTTAGTTTAGAAACTAGCCTGTTTCTAAATCATACTGTATGACTAGGGGAGAAGTTACCCGCTGGTCGACTTGGATGACGTGTCCCCACTGTTACCCTCTCCGCCACCGGTGAGTTTTGAATGGCATCGGATTTGGTGAAAGCTGTTTCAGGGGTAAGGTTTAGTAGGTTTTTTGGGGTACCTGGCAACCATTCTTCAGGGGTAGATTGTCGATTTACAACTTGGGAGTCTGTTTTTGGGTTGTATTTATCAGTGCTAGCTTGCTGTTTAGTAGTGCTGGGTCTGTTAGTGGTGCTGGGTCTGGGCTGATACCAAAAGGTTATGGGTAGATATGTAGTATGTGGTGTCAGTTCCTGTATGTTCTCAGTAAGAGGTGGGTTTTTAGTTGTGGGGACATGGGATGTAGAATATTCCTTAAGGATGGATGGATTGGTGCTAAATACTGGATGCTTGCTAACTTCGGTTTTCAGCTGCGATACTAATACATCTGTTTGTTGTTCTGTTACTAAGACACTATTTGCTAAAGTAGTGGGTGAAGTCAAAGCTTTGTTTGTCAGTGAATGGCTATTTGTGGACCAATCCTGTGTTGTTGGTGGTGGTTTGGTGTTTGGCTGTTCAGAATGTGCGATTGTGCTGGAGTGGTAGTGAGAAGTGGTTTCTGTAAAATAAGTGTGAGTGGTTGGGTGTTTGGACGTGCCTCGTGAATTCTTGGTTGTGCTCAGTCGATGCAGCCTGGTGCTGGGCTGAACTTTTCTTGTAGGGATACTGTCTTGTTTCTTAGTTGAGTGAGGATGTTCCTGGACAGTGCTTGTGGTGCTTTGTTGGGTTTGTTGAATTGGTGGTTTGGTTGTAGGTGGATTAGGGGTAGATGTTTCACCTAAATGTTGTGGGGATGTATTCAGCAGCAGTTTGGCTGTATTTGGTTGAGCTTTGACTGAGATTTGCATTTCGCTGGTATATTGTTGGATTGTAGTGGTTGGTTGTTGGGTTGTGCTGGTTTGTTGTTGGGTTGTGGAAGGTTGTGGCTGAGATGTTGTAGGTTGTTGTGGGGTTATGCTAGTATGTTGCTCTGTGAGAAGATCTGCTTGGGTTGTACTGGGATGACTGGTGGGGTTTCGAGGCCGAACTGTGCTTGTGGTCGTTGGCGTGGACAGAATGATAGATGTGTGAGAGGAAGGAAGGGCCTCGGTTGAGGTAGGTGGATTGTCAGGAACTGTGGTGGGATTTTCTTCCCCTGTTGATGAAATTGTAGAAAAAGACATTTTCTATCACAGACATTCAATGAAAATGGCACACACTGGAAAAGAACAGAAATAAAAAGGCATTGATTTCAGTTTGTTGATAATGAGACATATACTTTGGCTCTGGTGTCACAGAAGTTAATGGGACATTTTAAGGTTTGAATAAAATCCCATACCAGGAATTAATTTGTATTGAAGAAAAGTGATTTTAATCATTAGATGAGTTTCAAATGTTTCATAAGCATATGTTTTTCCCTCCAACAGTTCCTCCAGCTTGTGTGCCTTTCAGAAAATTCACATATGGTAAATATTATTATGATACACATGAAGGACATTTATATGGAATTTCTCTTGAAAATGACTGTGACAGGAGACCTTCTACATGTGCAGTATGAGCGGTTCAATTTAAAACAGTTTAGGTCACAGACATAAAACAGAAGAATCGTTTAGTCTGTTTTACATAGATGGATAATTAATTTTATTAAAATCAGGTGTCCTTGTTTTGTTTAGTGTTTAAAGAGGTCTAAACATTTAAAGCTGGAAACTTAGCAAAAAAAATTGTCATTTTAGTTAATAATGTCGATTCAGGCTCTCTATTTTATGAAGAAAACCAGATGTGTTTGATGTGTGCGGTCGTAAAAAAAACGATTAATTGTTTTCTATCTAGAGAAAGGTAGAAATGTGGCTTTGTCATATGCAAGAAGTGTTTTGAAAGTATATGGGAGAAAATAGTTCAAAGTTTAGTAAGAGACAATGAGTATGTTCAGAATGGCAAACTACTAGCAAACTTATACTATTTTTGAAGTTTGCATATGTATACAGTACATATCTTAATTTTTACATTTTAATTAATATTATTAAGTAGACATTTTTACAACAAATCAATAAGAATGCAATATAACCACATTTAATTAAGAGATGACTGGAGGTCTATATACTAAAATGTGTATGTTGCTAATGTTGCAATAAAAGCAGCACACAAGTTTTTCAAATGTTGCATACTGTTTTACATGCAACTTAAAAAAATAGTAAGCAGTATGCAGTGAATTCTGTTCAGTATGTGGTGTGCATTATGCTTGCATTCCATTCTGCTAATGTAATATTTTGCTTGGCTTGAAAGGTGAGAGAATGTCATTAACCTGATGTTTTGCTTGGCTTTGGAAGGCTAGGGGATTTGAATAGAGGGGCTTCTCTGGTCGGGTTAATGTTGTTTAAGACTAGAAAGTGGCTGGAAAAGTCATTAAATATTTGATATTCATTTACCAGGAATTTAGAAGAAATATGTATTTTACCTGGCACTGGTGGCAAGAATGTTTGCTGGCTTTCTAAGACTGGCTTCTGTTTAGAAAGCAATATCGAAATTAAATAAAAGATCAAGCAAGAATACAAAAGTGTTGTTCTTAAACTCAGTTATTTACTCACCTTAGGCTTTGCCTGGGTTGGTTCCGGAAATTGCTCTATTATTTGATCTGTGAGGGAAATATAAATAAAGTTTTGTAAACTTAGTAATATTCAGTTGAATATCAGTTTTGTGTCAGATATTCATTCTAAACATCCATAGGAGAAAACAAACAAGACAGTTGTTAACTATGACTCGTTGCTAAATGAATGATTTGTAGTGGGACGCACCAGCTGTGTGATGGTTGACGGGCGGACTCCAGACTCCACTGTTTGTGTCGGTGTCTGCCCGGACCTCAAACTCATACAGAGCATCTGGTTTGAGGTTGTCAATGACTGTGCTGGTGGATGGACAGGTCTGGTAGTTCCAAGTATTTCTGGGTTCCTTCTCTCTGTAGCGCACTGTGAACTGTCTGAAAGGAGACAAAACGGCAAACCAGAATCTATAAACTAGATTTAGAATGGCAGTCAAATCACGAAAAATAGATATCTGGTTTGAATAACTCACACCTGTAGGTATTATATCAGCATGATACGGCACTAATTGGCTAAACTCAGATATTATTTATGCGTACAGATGCCCCCGCCTACCCTTTTTTTCATTTTTCCAGCATCTCTCTCTCCTTCTGGCATTTATAAGGTTTTTATGGGTCATAGTGATCAAATTAGTTGTTTTGTAGAGGGCTGAGGTCAAGCTTTCCACTAACATGTCCAAGGACAGTGTGTGTGGGTCACATTGTGCCTACACTGCGGGGACCACATGTTCCCACAAGGACAGTAAAAACTAAAATTAGCTGCATAGCAGCGATCATCCAATAGTCTCCATAAGCAAAAATTACTTCATAAGGTAAACAAAAATATAAACATGCAGGATATCATTAGTTCAGAAAAAAGAAACAATATGTGGAAAACCCCAACAATGATATAAAAATAAATGTGTATTCGTCTGTGCATACATACACACCCAAATTATTTTTTCCACCCAAACATCTGTTCATTTTATTACTGTGTTTTACTGTTTCCTTTTTCTTTTCTTTTTCACTTTTCCTAATACTGTTCAGTTTATTAAAGTCTGTTTTTCTGTCTATAAATGTGTGTGATCAGAGTGTCTGGTAGTTTCTGGAACACATGAGCATCTGCACACATGATCCTGTACCTGCTCTGTGTCTTCTGTCAGTGTAATAATCGCACATCTTGAGAGAATGTCAACAACACGCTGATTCAGTCCAGATTAACACCCACACAGTACATGGATTTGGAGAAATAGACACATTAGGGCACATACCCTTCATCAAAACAGTCTTCCAGAACGGTATCCATGAAGGGGCTGGTCAGTAGTGTCCCCCAGGACAGCAGCACTGAGGACTCTGTTACCGAGCCAATCACAATGTTCAACGGTTTCTCTAGATCCACTTTTCCTGGAGGTCACAAGTCAGAAATCAGCGAAAAATTCATTACACAGTTTTAACTGCTATTAAATCTCACAATTAATTACAAAGAAATGGCAAGTAACACACTGAATTCAATGTGTGTCCAGAGACTTTTCGGGATCAGTGTACATACACAGCTCTAATATCATTTGCTTACCTGCGCACTTTTTCTTAGGTTCCTCAGGATTCTTCGACTGTACCGCAATCAGATATTTGGGCTCAGCATCTAGAAAACAGAGAAGAAACTGTTAAATAAACAACAACTCTATGAAAGAAGGCTAGAAATAAAGACAGCACCTATCTCAGTCTCATAGGGCTGTCCATCCTCGGGTAGCTGGATAAATTGTTTGGAGAACATGGTGCTGCCATAGCCCAGGATATATCCCTCCAGTCTGGTGTCCTCATGGGGCCGGATGAACTTCAATACAATGGTGTCTCCAACAGCGCTGATACGCACTCGCATGTTTTGTCTTTGCACTGGAATTCAAATACACAGGAAAAGTGATCTCAGAATCATGACTGCAGCTATGGATATTAGAAGTCATGTGACTGATCTACAAGAGATTTGGAATAACAATCAGTCCAGAGTCACATTTTCCTTTCTGAAAGCTACACTTCTACAGTCTAAACGAAAGTAATTTGGTCATGCACCCATGCACTTGCCAGCAGCAAACATCACGTTCTGCCGTTATAATTACCTAGTTTTGCGAACTATGACAACAAAACACAAACACGTAAAAGAATCCCTTTGTGAGACCCCTGTGGTTTGTTTCTCATAAATGTGTGCGTTTGCCGTTTCTGAAGAGTGAATGATGAAACAGTGTCCCATGCCAGAGAAAGCTGTTTCTGCTTGAGGGAAACCCCTGGCATTGAGCACTGAGCTCCAGATCACACAAACAGCCCATTTATTACATCAGAGCTGGTTTCTGTATGACTCCCAGAGGAATCAGAAGATAAACTGCTGTGTTACAGAGATGTGTCAGAAATCATGTGTGGATGTAACGTGAGAAAACGCTTGTTGCATGCGTGTTTGTTTACGGTTAAACATAGTCACCCAGTGAATCTGACACTTTGAGAACAAATGACATTTCCTGCTTCTCGCATTTTTCGCCTTTAGATTTTCAGAAGAGATCTGCAATCAAAAGTCTGAGATTTTAGTAAGAGCTTAAATCATTGTAAAACCTTAAATTACAATTATCGGAGATGCAGTTAAGACTCTCCTAAAAGACTATATGTTCAATAAGACATTACAAGTCATTTTAAATAACTTGTTTTCTGTTTTAATATATTTTACTTGAAACACTGCTATTGCTCCAATCTTCATTGTCACATTTTTTGACAGTTGTTCTGCTCAATATTTTTTGTGGAAATCATGAAATATTTCTCAGGATATTGTTATCAATAGGATTTCAAAAGATTGTGTTTTTATTTTTATTTTTAATGATCTAATGGAAATTGGAATGTCTTTACTGTCACTTTTGAGAAGTTTAATGCATCCTTTCTGAATGAAACGATTAATTTCTTAAACTAAAAATGTTCATTAAAGGTATTTCATAAGAAACATCTGAAACAAAGTTAGCAAAATGAAATGGCATTTTTTACTCATTTTACTTCCATAAAATGATGTATTTCTAAATAAACGGATCGTGGAAAGTAGGTTTCCATACTAGAATGGAGAAAAATTTTAATTCAAGATCTTATCATCTCAAGGGCTCATCAGCAAATCCCGCATTCATTGTCTGCATCCATATCTGAGAAGAACATTTTTTTTAACTGAGACTGAGACAAAATTGAGGTTCAAGTTGGTTTGAGAAAGGGAATAGTAACTTAAAACAATGCCTAAATAACACAAAAGCCTACTTGTAGTAATTTAAGTGGCAAAATATTTTACATTTTGTTGAAAGTTACAAAATACGAAATCATTTTCCTTTAACGAAACATGCACTGTGTAACCAGGAATGTGTATTAAAATGCGTGAAATCTGAATTTACGACTTAAATCTCCTGAGCCATGAAGCAGCAACCTCTGAGAAAAACACATTTCCTCTGGGAGAGTGTGTGCAACACATGACAATGAAGAACTGATAAACAGTGGTTTCCATGAGAACTAAGGATTTAGAGATGATCAATGGCCGAACAGATGGGTGGCCTGGGATAAATTAGTCAAGGCTGAGGTGTGTTACAATAAGACAGTGTCACAGGATGAAGAGGTCATTGCTTAGTGGCAGTTGTGCAGTTGATGCTTACTTCTTTCTGTATAGGCTTTATGTCAGTTTGCACAACTAGGGTCAACTATTACATGCACCTTACACGTGACACAGGAGAAGTGTGGCCAAAACAAATCCAGGCACAGGCACATTAAATACAGACTCAGTGTTTGAAGTCATTTTTGATACTGCACACTAAAGCAACATTAAAATAAACTAAATTAATCCACATTTAACCAACGTCCGTGCAACGTACTCACTTCAGAGATTCGAGTTTTAACAGGAAACAGATAATAAACCCACACAAACAGACCTGCCTCCTGATGTGACCTTGTATTTGCTGCCAATGAAGTCATCAACACACACACACACACACACACACAATATTTGTTTTGCAATTTCAACAGAACCCATTACTGACATCCAATAAAAATCCATTTTAATGACCCGTGAGGCTTTCGAAATATTGTTGTTGATATAATACCAATTATTTACTGCGTAATCATAAACATCACTAATGAATTCTTTTAATGCACTCTTCAAAATGGTCACAATTCCAGCAAATATTTTCACTATCCCTACCCCAAAAAAGAAAACAGGTATAAATATTATGTTTATCTGTATATACAGCATCCTTTAACCGGCACCATCCACAGCATACCAGACTAATGACTTCAATAGTATTGCATTACAATAGGCATACTGCATGCAGGATTTTGCTTTTGCATATAATTATTTTCATAAGTTGCATGCATATGGGTTGGAACTACACCTAGAAAGAACTAAAACTGTCAAGTGATATATATCGGCAGTCAGATTTGCACATAAATATTCACGATTGAATATTTATGATCCTAGAACATATCTAGAATCTAAGATTGAATTGGTTTGTTGTGTTGGTACCTTTCATGCTGGTTACGGAGGTCAGTCTCAGCAGCAAGATCTCGCTGAGGAAGAGGAGGAGGAAGGCTCGCATGTTGTCCTTTTTTCTCAGAGAAAACAATACAGAGCTCATATATTCCACTCACACCTCTTCTATCTAAATGTCTACAGTTGTTCTTTCTTGATTCATATGTGTTCTCCTTGTCCTTTAAAGTGACCTCAGATCAGGTGTCAATGCACACTGTGTGTGAGAGAAACTGTGTTTGGAAATGGGTGTGTGATTGTATGACCATCTACTCTGGATTATTAACAAGAAGGAGGGACCCTATGATGTCACACTGTAGTTGTTAAGCCTTTGGCTTATCTCTCTCTCTCTCTCTCTCTCTCTCTCTCTCTCTCTCTCTCTCTCTCTCTCTCTCTCTCTCTCTCACTACACCATTCCAGCACACTTTATTTCTTCTTAAGATAAATCTTTTCTTCTGCCTCACTTCGGAGTTTGGGATCAATTTTGGGACAACAGTATTTGGGACCCTAATTAGAAAGGAACAAAATATTTTTTTATAATGTTTATATTACAATAAAGCAACTCCATGATAAACAAATGTATTACAACTTAATTAAATAAATAATTTTGAATTTCTCATCATAGGATAACAAGGTTTTCAAAAAAAAAAAAAAAATACATAAAATGCAGTTGTTTTTGTAAATGAATCCAATAAATGAATACAGGATGTAATAATTTAAACAGGATCAACAAACGATACATAATTACACACATGTAAACCTTAATACTTTTAAAAAAAGTTTTCTCAACTGGTCTCATTAGTCACAAATCCTAAGAAATGTGAACTGCTTTGACTAAATATACACATGGTACAATTCATATTAGAAATATGAAACCCTATGTAAGAATACAATTAAAATTACTGAAAAAAATCAATCTTCAGATTTGACAGGTTATACAAAGTACTGTTTAGTTACTAAAGATAATTGTTGTTGAGAGAAAATGAATGCATCATATTGCCTTGCCTTTTTTATCCTTTCCCAGCACAGTGTGGCTGTTCAAAATATAATGTAATAGCACATGTTACCCATTTCTCAGACTAAATCTATTTAACCACAGCTAAAGGAGAAAAACATGAAGAAATGTTTGAAGACTGATTGGAATCCATTCATTAATAATGAACATGTTCAAAATCTAAGAAAGAATGATATTTATAGCATCTATGTCTGTGTTCCAGGTTTCTGACTAAACATAATTGTTTCCAGTTGATTACCAGAAATTGATTTAATATTTGTTTGTTCTTACGGTCAATTGTCTAGAGAAGACCTAAGACATGCTTTTGTGTCTCAGGAGTCTCCTGTCTCCTATTAGCCGTGTAATAATAAATTATGGGTCAGACAAACTTTAAATCATCTTTACAGTTGACAAATCATTGTGACTAAACAAATGAACTGCTGGAGTTTGTTTAGTTTGAAACGTTCTAACTGATCTTTGCAGTCAGATTGGAAAAGCAATGAGATTTTGACTCTGGCTTAGATAGATGCATTTAGGCAGATCACGGGGCATTCCCTTAAAAAAAATGCAGGGAGCAAATGATGACTGCTATGTTCATTATTACATCCAACAACAGAACACCTCGATCACTGAGAAGACATTCTTGTCTACATCTTCTCTGGCTGTGACTGATGATAGTCCCTCAGGGCGGGTCTAAGGTAAGATGCCAGTCCAGTTTGTGTTGAAACACTACTGTCAATCAAACTATCGTGGGAGGGGAGACAGGCATCTGAGATCAGTTCAATTTGAGAAAAGGGTAAAGATTTTAGTAGATAAAAAAAACACTGTCAACAAGCATTTCAGTTCAAACCACTTATAAAAGTGTGTGTATAATCTCATGACCCCTTTAAGAATTGTCCATTGAAAAACGTATACTTACAACCCTAATAAAAGTTTGGGGTTGGTCATATTTTTAAATCCGATCAAAAACACAGTCAAACAGTAGTATTTCCAATTATTATTACATTTTAAGATAACTGCTTTGTATTTGAATATATTTTCAAATGTAATTTAATCCTGTTTTGGCTGAATGTTCAGCAGCCATTAGTCCAGTCTTCAGTGTCACATCATCCTTCAGAAATCATTCTAACATCCTGATTTGTCTGTAAAGTGACACTTTTCGTTATTTAAACAATATGAAATGACTTGACAAAGAATTGTCATACTGCATATAGCACAGAAGTCTATAGGACTGCATGACAACATTTTACTATTTTACATAGTTACTGCTATTTCTGTCTGTAGTGATTAAGAGTTTGATTTTTTCCCCCATTCCTCACATTTGGAGGTGTTTCAGGATAAATAATTGAAAATTCACCGCAGATGTTTCATTACCAAAAATGCCAACTACATTACAAGCAGACACACAAATCACCAGCCTTCAGCATCAGAAGACCATGAATATGAATGATTTTACTTTACTTTACTCTGTATATATACAGCAAAACCAGGCCAGGGACTTTAAGTCACTAAATCGTATGTGTGAGTCAGTGTGACAGGTCACCTGACGGATCTTTCCTCATTGTTTTCAGGACTGGCGTGTCTCTGCTGTTGGTTGTAGTCTCATGTTTAAGAGTCGTGTTTCTGAGATGTCAGGGACACAGGGATCACCACTCTCCTTCTCTCCGTTTTCTATTTGCTCTCTGTCGTTGTTTGTTTGACGTCCCAGTGTCTAAGGCAGATGTACAGCACTGCATCTTTCAGACTCTAATCGAGAGGAAGTTGCATTGACGATGGAAATTGATTGCACTCATCCGCTCTGGGCAGAAAGTATGGGCTCCCCTGGCAGCGGGACAAAATTCTCTGTTAATGAATCATACTGCTGATGGCAGTTTTTTTCTTGGGCACAGCGATAAAGCAGTTTTCCAAAGGAAAATAAGAGATGGATTAATATTAGTCATCCATAAATTTCCGAGGTACTAGTTGGATCTCTGTACATGTCAAACTGCACTGCCAGAATAAATCTGAGCTCCAGCAGGACAGGTATGACATAGCCTCAGTCTCAGATGTCACACCAACGGACCTTTGGCTAAACGTCTGATGCATATGGCACACAAAAGTGGAAACACTTCATGAGTGCCGAAGTCGTCATCGGATTGGTTGAATTATAGCGGATTTCCGGGAGACGTGTGTGTCGCAGTCTTTATTGTTCCTCTTGGAAACAAAGATGCTGTTGTGCCAAACCCCCTCACGAAAGAAGAAACCCGTCGTGTTTACAACTGTGACGACGAGTGCTTATCAGGATCAACTAAATGCTGGAGTTTCAAAAGTATGAGAAATATTTTAAGTTCATGTCACACCAGTCTGTTATTGTGGGAACATTTCCACGCCTCGAAATGTGATGCTGAATGAAACGAACTGTGATTGGTTGTTTGACATGTTGGTCAAACGGCCTTATGGCCGGGCCTTGGCCAATGAAAGCTGACATGAATTCCAGACCTTCAGCCATAAATCTGAAGGTCTGGCTACACGAGACTAGGTTTGACATTACCACATGAGACATAGATTTGGCTAGTGATTCCCTACCTGCAGATTTAGATTTTAAACTTGTCTTTGTAACCAGTCGTAATTTGTCATAAAGAAAATGGTACAAATTATAATAGTGTAATCTGTTTGGTGATGCTTCATATTTGTGCTTCTATCCACTTCCACTGTTGGCCGCCTCCAGTTAGTGTAGCTTTATAAAAATAGTCTGTGATGCTATATGAAATTTCAAGTTGTTTTCCCCCGTTTTATTTAGTGATCATGAAAGAGTTAACATGTTTTAATTATGTCATGTGATTGTGGTGGAGGGTCACACGATTATGTGGGAATGGGGAAATCAGTCAGCGGTTCAATGACAGATGCTAGGGAGAGGTTGACTAAATAAAGTTAATGAAATATTATTATTTAAATAATATTCGAAATAAAGCTAAATTATATCTAGTATAATATGAAATATCAGGTACACATATTAGTTTAATCAATGAAGGGGTCCTTAAGTAACCTACAGTACTAATGGGGTAATGGTGATACTGTGCACTGTAAAAAAAAACAAAAAAAAAAAAACAAAGGTTGACCTAACTCAAAAAAAATAAGGCAACCTATCACACTCAACTTGTTAAGTTAATTCAACTAGCAACCAACAACTTAAAAACTTAAGTTCATCTAATGAATAAATGTCAGTCTATTGAGTGTTAAGAAATCTGTCAGAACAACCAAAGATCTTTCAGCATTTAGCAATGCTAAACTTTTTTGACCATCCTCTATTTTAGAATAATGTTTTCCAAAGCTTTCTACATATCATGGGCATTTTGACTCTTAAAATGCAAAACATTTATGCTGATAAACAAATGTAATAAACAAGTTGCAATGAGATGCACATATACCTCAGCACACGATCTAAACCATGGTGAGGATCAACAAATTTTAAATCAATAAAAATATGAACTCTGATCCACATGACAGCTAACTGACAGTGACAACAAGTTATGCCAGTAAAAAGTAAAACGAATTGATTAACAGGAAATGTTGCAATGCATGCTACGAACTTGTGCAATATTGTTCATTGTAAAATTGTTTGTTCCGATGACTCAATTTGAAAATGATAACAAATACTTGAGTATTTAAGTAAGGTAAACAAAACAACCTTTGCTAGTGACATGTTTAGTGTATTTTTGTTAGATTCACTCAAAAAAATAAAAAAAATAACTGACTTCTCCTTCTAAAAATTATTTGTTCAGTCTACTTGTTTACATTGGTTAGTACGACTTTTCGAAAGTTGAATTTTTTACAGTGTGGCGTGTGTAATGTTTTGGTACAGATGATTGTGTGTGCTTTGCTCCACAGCTGTGATTGGCTCCAAGGGAGAGTCGTGTTGAACCAAATGAACTTCACGCACATGTTCCTGCAGAAGACATTTTGGTCACAAATATAAACAGACACGCATATCAATTAACAAACAAGCAGAAAAAAGACAAAAGTGTGGAAAAAATATGCTTGCATAAAACACTAAAGTAATGAGCGCTTGATGCCCTGCACAAAGGACTAAATTGTCCTCAAAGTTCATTGGTGGCCCTTGACATCAGTGATCAGTGGTGTTAAATGTGCACATTTTTTATGTGTTTGTGTTTCTTCAGAGGAAGAAAAAGTGACTAAATGCAGCTGTTGGCAGGATATGTGTGTGTGGGGAACTGATGAATTCTACTCAGGAGGGTGATTCATTATAAACATCGCCAGAAAAGTCGAAGCACACAGAACCATTAGGATTGTATCACTGACAAATAATGTACAAATGTGCCCTGCAGCAGGACGTTTATCTGATTTATCACTTGATGCACACCAATAACAGTTAGAATCTCATTCTGTGTCTGTGTCCAAAACTTATCTCAAACGCTTAGTATGTAAGAGTGTCTTAGATCAGACATATTATACTTTCACATTCTGTCATGATTGTATTTTATTTATGTTGCTGTTTTCCATTCAGGTATAAAAATGCAACAAAAATAACCATTCGGAATGGGAGCTGCGCAGTGACATGATGAACAGGGGTTTCATGCCGTAACTAACACTATCCCCAGGTTCTACGCCTGTTTCTCTTCACTTCTGTACTGTCCGAAAATAAGTACGTCAAAAATTAACAGTAAGCAAAGAGCCCTAAAATGAACTACTTCCACTAGACTCTATTCTATTACTATTCTATAAGACCTCAGTCATCGTTAAATGTGACGGTGCTAACATCGTAGGTCAAAAGACCATTTCAATATAGTGCTGTTGTCCTTTACATTTACATAAAACAATAAATACTTTACCGGTTATAAAAACACCTAATCAGATTTAAAAAAAAAAACATTAATGCCTTAAATTACATGAAATTAATTAAAGTGATGTGACTACTTTTTCTGAAGCATGGAAAATCTTTCACTGAATCACAGGTTGTTGGAAACTTAAGTGCATGAAAATTCCCCACATCACGTGATTTCAGAAAATGAGGCTATCCACCTTATTTTTCCATAAAAGTGGACAAGGCCATTTGTGAATTTAATGTGTCTGGCTTCCAGCGTCATCGATTACCAGTTCTTTTTAGTTGTACAAAACAGCTTGTTTTGCAGTTTGATATTTTAAACTGGTGTGTCTTTACATATTATTTTAATGTAGTATCTTAATTATCAACAGACAGGGTTTTAGTGCAAACCGTACCGTTTATTGCACGTCGTTATTTGTCTCATTATTTCCCTACAGTGGCTAATGAACAGGAGGTCTCACACATTTATAGAAAACAGTTAACTTCCGCATTGTAAAATGAGGTGGATTATGCCAGACTGATTAGAAAATTGGATTTCAAACCTTTTAACGTTTGGTTAAATGGGCCATTCTACAGAATTGGTTCAAACGGCTGACCCACAACCAAAGATGTGCGATAGCTAAGATGATTTGATAGTTTTTGGTTCAATGTATACTCAAACTAATGAATCCTTAACTTTAAAATCAGTATGATCAACCTTTTGCCTTTTATAAAGAAAAATGTGATTAAAAATACAACAAATCTCATTAATTGCATGGTAAAAGTGTTATTGTTATTGACTCACCTCTGAAAAAAAAAAAGCAAAAACAGTCAAATCTAGATAAGCAAAATCAAGTCAATAACCCTTCTAATTAAATCTTTATATTAAATTTTAATTTTTTTATATAAATATTCCCAAACTTTTTGAAAATACAATATGAGAATAAACTGTAGAATTACTAGAAATGTGAACCTTGGATAATATACAATTTGCATACATAAATTATTTGAAAACAATACAGTTACACTACAGTTTCTGACTCTGACTTGGGGCCAATTCTGTTGAATAGCCCATATAGTTAATGTAGCACTTGATATTCAGTTATACAGTTAAGTGAAGCACTGAACCAATATTTTTTACTTATCTGATCTTGGTTCAGTTTTCATTAATTTTTATACAAGGAAATAATATAGAAAAAAAAAATAGTTGTTAATTGGCCTAGTTTGACAAGTCCTTACTAAGAACACAAAAGTGCAACATGTAAATTAAAAAACTGATTGCATACATTACATATTAAATGCCATTATCCTGGCCAGGATTTCTATATTGCCTAAAATATTCAGTGTTTTCATACTTAATGAAGATAATGATCGTTTGCCAAGGTTTATTTGACAGATGCCTTCAGTTCATCTGTATTTTTTGGTCTCTTGTTTCTCATTTTCCTCTTGACAATACCCCATATATTCTCTATGGGGTTCAGGTCTGGTGAGCTTGCTGGCCAGTCAAGCACACCAACACCATGGTCATTTAACCAACTTTTGGTGATTTTGGCAGTGTGGGCAGGTGCCAAATCCTGCTGGAAAATGAAATCAGCATCTTCAAAAAGCTGGTCAGCAGTGTGCTCCAAAATTTATTGGAAAACGGGTGCAGACACACTGGTTTTGAAAAAACACAATGGACCAACACCAGCAGATCACATTACACCTCAAATCATCATAGACTGTGGAAACTTAAATGATGAGATGCAATTTAAAATTTTTCTTTCTCTTTGGAGTGTAACAAGCTCTTGGTGAATAAAGAAGATCTATGAAGTTGCAAAGACTAAAGTCTCAAATCCAAAGATATATTCTTTATAAAAGTTATCACTCGTGCCTGGAGCTGATCTGTGCTGGTTGCTGAGGAAATACATCAACTTTGCACAGTGAATCGTGAATCGGCTTTCACCGTAGAATCCAGCCCGGGGTCATCACATGTGGTTGCTGCAAGCACAAGGTAGACTCCTTCGTAGAATCCACCTGCCATGCCATTCTCAAGTCTGCCCACCTCTGCTCACTCAAGCCGGCCGCGGCTCACTCTAGGCCTCCACTCACTCAAGGCTGCGGTGTGACGTTGTGACATTGAGAAAGCGAAACTACTTTGTTTTTGCCTTCCAAAAGAAAACACGACTAGCAATCATGTTTATATCATGTTTATAATGGGTTTTATGTTTTTGTCTTGTTGCTTCAGACAGACAAGGCTTTGCAATATGTTAAGAGGCGTAACATTTCCATCTCGCACATTCGGCCAATCACAGCACACCTCACTTTTCAGAGAGATGAGCCTTGTGAAAATCAACGCGTATCAGAAGGCGGGGCATAGAGGAGAAAGCTTCTCCACCCTTCCCCCAGGACCTTGGTTTCCAAATGAAATACAAAACTTGCTCTCATCTGAAAAGAGAACTTTTGACCACTTGGTAACAGTCCAGTTCTTCTTCTCCTTAGCCTAGGTAAGATGCCTCTGATGTTGTCTGTGGTAGAGTGGCTTAACAAGAGGAATATGACAGCTGTAGCCAAATTCCTTGATACTTCTGTGTGTGGTGGCTCTTGATGCCTTGACCCCAGCCTCAGTCCATTCTTTGTGAAGTTTAATCAAATTCTTGAAACGATATTGCTTGATAATC
Source organism: Carassius auratus (assembly GCF_003368295.1). NCBI lineage: Eukaryota > Metazoa > Chordata > Actinopteri > Cypriniformes > Cyprinidae > Carassius > Carassius auratus. Next base: position 426,194 of record NC_039251.1, read on the forward strand.
CTCATAAGGCTAAGGTTCTCTCGAACCTCTGTGAACAGCCAGCTTCTTTGGCAATGAATGTTTTACCCTCCTTGTGAAGGGTGTCATCGAGTGTCTTCTGGACAACTGTCAGATAAGCAGTCTTCCACATGATTGTATAGACTAGTGAACCAAACTGTGAGACAATTTTGTCTTTTCAGGTGTCTTGAGTTGATTAGCTGATTGGCATGTCACCATATTCTAATTTGTTGAGATTTTGAATTGGTGGGTTTATGTTAAATGTGAGCTAGAATCATCACAATTAAAAGAACCAAAGACTTGTTCTACTTCAGTCTGTGTGCACTGAATTTATTTGATACACAAGTTTCACAATTTGAGTTGAATTACTGAAATAAATGAACTTTTCCACCACATTCTAACTTCTTGAGATGCACCTGTATGTGTTAGCCCAATGCAGAAACGTATTGATAAAGCACTGCAGTTTGTATACCAACATATTGCTCTATTCTTTGTTAGAACTCCAAGTCATAACAATGACAAACATTATTCATTGATACATTTCTAGACAATTGCGAGCAAACAGATATTGCTGTTAGACTAGACAGAGATCTACAAGCTGCACGGAGCGAACACAACACACACAACTAAATACGCATTTTGCATGCTACAGAATGCCTCAGAGTGACAGAAACAGTTTTAAAAATAATTACTCATCAGAATAAAAATGTCCTGATAATTTACTCACCCTCATGTCATCTAAGATGTTCATGTCTCCCTTTCTTTAGTCACAAATAATTTATCAGTACCAACTTACAGTAAATAGCAAAACAATTGGTCATTTTCTTAAAAAAAGTAATGTACACACTTTTTAACCACAAATGCTAGTCTAGCTCTGCGGGGCATGCACACTCTGTTTATTTTTGAAAGGGTGTTTGACCCTCCTTGCACATTCACTTTGTAAAGACTGGGTTAGTGCTTCTTCAGTGATGCAGGATGACTTTGAAGTTGGAGGAGAAAATGAGTTTGGAGTTTTTCAACATACCTTAACTGCACCCCTAACTGACTTACCCTCGCAGTGAAGAGCGCAGCTTCTTCTCCACAGGAATCCGCCATGGTGTTTGAGGGAGGAAAGTTTTCCCGGGTCTGCGCACACAACAAGTGGTGCGGGCATAAATATGCTAATGTTTCATTTTGATGTCACCTTGAAACAGCTAAAGATTCTTTTTAAAAACTACTTGTTTTCATGATCGGAGTCGACTCTTTCTATTAAAAGACAATAAGTCTATACACGCTGCACTTTTAGATTTAAAACTGCAGAATATTTTCATTTACTTAGAGCTATACGTTACACACTGCATTAAAAGTAATTTTCAAAAATCCACAATAGGGGCACTTTAAAAAACGAAATCATTTTGAGATGCAACTGTTTCGAAAAGCTTTGTTTCTCTTATATCACTACTTACAAGAACTGTCGAGTGCAAACACTGCCTCATAGTCATAGCCAATGCAGCACCTAAAATAGAGCAGCATGAAGCAGATCTGTGATAACATTGCTGTCATATTTTTCTACTTCTCTAAAATATGTTTTTTTTGATATTGGTCGACCATCAAGTATTTAGAAGCTGTACTTATATAACTATTACCTACATAGAAAATAGCTGCCCAGATGATTCCAAGATGGCCACCAAGTGAGCTTACTTGTCTTAAAAATAATTAAAATTAGCAGTCTGATTTGTCTTAACACAGAAGAGCTTGAAATCTCTGACAAACAGTAATACTATAAAAGGTAATGTACTAAGAGGGTTATACAAGATTAATGGTCTGTGATTTAAATAACTTTTAAGTCTAATGCATTAGGTATCTTTTACTTTGAACACCAAAGATTGATGTAGGAGCACTTAAAAAAATGGAATCATTTCGAGATGCAGCTGCTTCAAAAAGCTCAATTTCTCCTATATCACTACTTACAGGAACTGTAGCATATGGAGTGCAAACACTGCCTTGTAGTCAAAGCCAATGCAGCACCTAAAATTAGAACAGCATGGGGATTTTACACAAGTCCTTTTATCATCAGTTTTTTTTTTTTTTTTTGATTTTTTTTTTTATCTGAGATATTAAAAACACACACACCGCTCTCTAGAGGTTAAACTGTGAAGTGTAACTGCAACAGGTTATTCAGTTTTACATGAAATGTCGACAAAATCATTGGACCATCAGTTCTTTCACTACTGACATTGAAGAGAGAAAAACACCCATTTCTTTGTGGCTCAGGCTGGTTTTGATTGTAGTCGTTTTTCATGCTCTCTCTACTTAAAACACTAGCAAACAAATTACGGATAATTGTTTCTTTCATATGTTACACATTACCACATTCGTTTCTCATAATATCAACAAAAGGAAGTATGTGACTCTGGAGATCTTTCCATTATCATTAAATGATCAATACAACCAAACTTGAAATTCTATCATAGATCAAACACACTCATGTCATTCCAAACCCACATGCACATATGGAGTCTGTCCTAGACTTAGGGATCTCACCATGTGGTATAACACATATTAAAGCCTTTTACATTTTTATGCTAGAACAGGAAAACACAGTAGCATATCACACTTTCAGCACAGGCTGTAGTAGGTAATGCTCTGCAATCTCTGATTTGACTAATTGAGCTCTCTATTCTCTTAAATTAGCTCTGATACATGGAAGGCCATCAGCCCAAAACACATTGCAATTACTTAGACACCTCACATTGCAATAAAACACATCGGCAAACATGCAATCAAACCATACTTAACTGTCAACAATTCCTTAGTGCATGTAATAAAACTTGTAAATACAATTCTCCTGTATAACAAAGTTTTATTTCTCACAAAAAAAAAAACTCAAAGGCATCATTTACACAAACAATTCTGCCAAATCATTTCCTCACTTAATGACACATTTAGTCATTTAGCAGACGCTTTTATCCAAAGCAACTTACAAATGAGGACAATGGAAGCAATCAAAAACAACAAAAGATCAATGATATACAAGTGACAATGATGTAGGTGAATGATGACAGTATTTTCCGTTTTTACTGTAAGTAAACTATACCCTTTAACTGATACAATTTTAAATACAGTAAAGATGTAAAAAAAATATATATATATACAAATGTCCATTATTGCAACAATCACTGTTGGAAGGATTTTACGAACACTCATTAAAAAGATAAATTGGAGAAATCGCATTGCTCAGTTTGGGAGCTGCAGGAATGGAAGCTTCTTCTCAGTTAAAACAGCCAATCACCTTTATGATAGAGGTATAATTTTAATCCTGTGATTCAAGCTTATGAAGCAGATTTGTGACAAAATTGCTGTCATAAGTAGTAAGTATAATACACTTTATGCCAAGATGATTTATGACTTTGACCTTTGACCTTTTGACAGGTTGAACTTCCGGTAACCTTATGATGGATGGGCGGAACTTTCCGACTTCAAGGGTTAACCTATGACCTTTGCAAGCATCGATCATGTGCTTTTGACAGAAAGTTTTACCCTATTGACCTAATTAGTTCTAAATCATGGTTTTGACGGCTAGTTTAAACGGAAGATGAAAGACTCCCACACATCGATCATGCGCTTTTGACAGAAAGTTTTACCCTATTGACCTGTTAGTTTTAAATTATAATGGTACATGAAAGACTCCTCACGCATCGATCATATGGTTTTGACAGAAAGTTTTACCCTATTGACCGTTAGTTTGTTTGAAGTGTGTGCCAGTTGTTTGAAGTTTGTGTCAGTTAGCTTGTTTGAAGTTTATCACAGTTATAAGGTTATGTGTGTGTGTGTGTGTGGTTATAAGGCTTCTCCCCCCCCCTCCTATTACATTTATGAGCGGTGTATAAATGGGGTCGGTGTGTTCTACATTTATATATATATATATATATATATATATATATAAAACATCCTATAATTTATATATATATATATATATATATATATATATATATATATATATATATATATATATATATATATAAAACATCCTATAATTTATATATATAAAACAATTAAAGGTTGAAAAACATTTCAGTTATATAATTTATATAATCTAAAACACATTTTAATTATTTCACATTTATATATATATATATAAAACATTATATAATTTATATAATCTAAAACACATTTTAGTTATTTAACATTTATATATAAAACATTATATAATTTATATAATCTAAAACACATTTTAATTATTTCACATTTATATATATAAAAAATTATATAGTTTATATAATATACATAATCTAAAAACAATTTAACTAAGGTTGAAAAAACATTCCGTTCTTTTAAAAAAAAGGTTATAAATTAAACCGTATAAAAAAATATACTGAAACCGACTGTTTCAGATAAAACGAGATCTTCTTTTTCTTTTTTTTTTTTTTTTTAGAGAGCAGGAAAGAGATGTTTTCACACACCTTTGATCCTGACCCTCTGTGTCCCCACTGTCTGCGTTTGCACGCCACAGTGCACACTCGTCGGAATTTACTAACCAATCATAATATCTTCAAAGCCATTTTTAATTAAAACCAAACGTATCTCACGCGGGAGTACCATGTTTTTGACAGTTTTCTGACGGTTCACCTATGAATTACGGTTGGTGCACGGCTAGCATCTCTCGTACCCCTCTCTCTCTCTCCCTCTCTCTCCCTCTAATGCCTTTGTACACACATTCGTCTCCAAGTCTTATTTTCTTCTTTTAATGAATATAAACACATTATACATTCACAAACAATATAAAACAAAACATTTACATTAGTTTTGTTCATCACTAAAAATATACATTTTACCAGGATCGGGGAAAAATATATAACTGAACAGAATGAAGAATATGGTCTATTGAGGAACCCGGACGTGTCATTGACACAATTCAGTTAAATTCATTTCACATTATTTGTTGCAAGACATTTTCTATATTATATTTAAAACCTTTTATATCCATCTTTATATCATATCTTTTTCAAAAAGCTGTTTAATTATTTATTTTAACCGTATACCTACAGTACCACCATACAATAAAATGCTGCATGCACGTACACTTTTAAGCGATCTGAATTATGACTAGCCTATAAATTTCATCATAAGCCACACGTACCTTGTTATATCACTATAATTTCCACGGCGCTATACATATCAAGTTAAAAAGAGACTTATCTCTATTTTAAACAATATTAAATTATATATGACGGCATGTTACTAAACCGGAACATACATTTTAAACAAGTATTCATCGTTTTTATAAAACACATCGCAGTAACAGACATGTTACTAAACCAAAACAAATAATTTTATCATACATTTTTTTAATCATGTATTCAATCAATACTTATACAACATATACAAACACATTTTAAAACATATTTTAAACAAAAACTAATCATAAACGCAGCCTTCTCAAAATTACAGACATGTACAATCATGCTGATCACATATTATGGGATATTCAGACTTTTAGCCACTAATACGTTTTAGGATAATGAAAAACACCAACGTCTGAGGGGTGTCAAAATATCTCCAGTCCCCAAAACCCACTCAGACTCCAGGGGTTAAAGAATATGAAAATAAATAATTATATAATGACATCGGGCTACTAAAGCAATTCATTAAACAAAAAAAGGTATTCAACATTTAAGTTAATCAAACTTATAAAACACGCCATACTCTTCTTTTTTTTAAAAGATAACTTATTTTAAATGTGATAGCATAGTATATATACAATAAACATTTCTGATGATACATATAAAAAATTATCCCTTACAGTTTTAGACCGGTGAGAGATGTCCAAACATGAATGAAATATCCCCAAAATAAAATAATACGACTTAAAAAATAAAATAAAAATGATTAAATCATAAACAGAATCTCACAGGTCCTCGTAGTGAAATGTATGTGAGACCCGAGGGGCTGCTTCACACACACCCCGCGCAGGCGAGGGTGGAGTTCCAGACCGCATGATCTAAGTCAAGGGTGTACATTATTTCAAAGCTAACATTAATGTAATGTTTTTTTAATAATCAGTACCCCCAGTACATCTGATGTCCGTTGATTCTTAATTCAACAAAATGATGATATATATTACCTAAAATATTTTATATTTTTATATAATATTATATAATAAACAATTATTTATATCATATTATATCATATATCATATATATGATTATATTATATTAGATGCGTCATGCATTAATCACTTTAGATTCTTTAAAGTTCTTATTTTTAGCACCATCTTCAAAGTTTTCATACCATCTCTCTCTCTCTCTCTCCCTCACACCCACACACACAC
>NC_039251.1:435000-440000 GCF_003368295.1 Carassius auratus
ATTTGCTAGAGGGACTATGTCACCTCGTTGTAACGTGATTACGTTTAAGATCCATAAGACTGAACTACATTCACCTGAAAAGGTTATAGATATAGACTTTTATACAGGAAATGTGTATCAGAATAACAATTACCTAATAGTGAAATCCACTCTTCTAAACTATTGTGAAAACTTTTAATGTTGATCCGGCCCACCAGCCGTGTATCTTTTTCATTGTTTTTTAGATAAAGAATATTCTCAGAGTATGTTCAGTATTTTCATCGTATGCATCTCTAAACAGTAATTCAATAAATAAACCGCTGTTGATAAGTCGTTCATTTAAGTGAGAGGCGGGATGATTTTGACCGTTTTAGTCATTGATCGTGCTTAAGGTCTGATCCGGAAAACGCGCTACAACTGTAACTGCGCTGTCACGTCTACATAACCCGCTCTTCTTTAAGAAAACCGCGAGGCGAGCAGTTTCTGACATCTATTAATTCACTTCATTTTTTTCACCACCGCAAATGTTTTGTTTAGCATACATGTTAGTTTTAGTCATTTACATAGGTGTCACGCATGAAGTTTATAGTTATTTTAAATAATTATGATAGAGTTACAGGTTTAGGTAAGTGGGGTGCCTGTAAGCGGTGACAACTTCGAGCATCGGAGACGACGGTGCTACTCAAACAGCCCATATCTTTTAACAAAAACTATTGTATTCCATGTTACTAAGACAAAATCTGTAACAGCGTCCATCAATATGTTGAAATGAAAATAAACATACAAAACTTTATAATGACCGTATAGCCTAACACCGCATTGACAAATGTTTGTTCTAACGCTTTCGCCCAAAAGTTGCTACATTTCTTAACGGACGCTAGAGCGAACTGTAAACCACACACTTCCTCATCGCATTACGCTAAGAAACTGCACATGGTTAAAGCTATTACACCATAAACTGTCTAAAGTTGTTAATGTACAAGCACAGTAAACTATTTCTACAAAAAATATCATTGCACTACTGTTTTTGCATATAATACATCGTTCAACAATACTTTTGCACACTCATTCGACTTTATTTATTACCGCCGTTCTCACGTTCCTGCTGTTCATAATGTATATATAATCCTTCATTGCTCGGTTCATCATGTACATACGATTCCTACATTGCATTCATATTTATATTCTGTATATACTCTGATCAATATCGTATATAGCAACTACACTGTATATTCTGTATAGCTTTACTTACTCTGCACTTTTATGTATATAAAACACTATATTCTTGCACTTCTGGTTAGATGCTAACTGCATTTCATTAGCTCTGTACTTGTACTCTGCATAATGACAATAAAGTTGAATCTAATCTAAACAAGTACAATCGTACGCTTCCAGGACTCTGCTCATTCTTTCTGTTTCAATTTGTTTAAACGGACTTTCGCATTCTTATCTTATTTTCACCAACTAAGCGTTATTCCTAGGCCTCGCGGATTGTTTTCTAGTTTTGGCCTTCAACCTCTTTGTTCATACGTCGCTATATCTCTGTGAATTTGCTCGATTTCATAAAATATCTTTTACGTTATATCATTATACTATCCTAGTTTATATCAGATACAAGTTTGTTTCTTCATATTTCTCTTACATCTACTCCCGTTAGAGTATCCGCGACAGTATACTCATTGTAATGTGCTAAATCATTAAAATCCAAAAATGAACTCTGAGAAAGAATATCCGATGAGAGGATTCAAACTTTTATTTCAACAAAACAGTGTTGAATTTACAATGAAGTAATGAAGAAAGTGATCAAATTGTTATTACAAACAATAGGAATGACATGACATCACAAGTTATCTAGCCAGAAAAGAAAATCTCGGCAGGCCCTCAAGTTTTGTTCTACTATGAAATCAACGACGGTTTCAATAATTTCAGGTATGGCGAAACCATAATGTTTAGCGACTAACATCACACACAAATCCGTTATGCACGTACACAGACAGAGAGTCTCGTTAATGTACATCTCGCCGCTACATTCGGCCGTCACATACAGAATTTTTCTGGTCGTTACACAAATCGGCGTCTTGCTGGTCGTATACAAGCTCGTCAAATCGGGCCACGGATTATTTTTCAGTCTTCTTACAACGTCCATTTCTTTCTTGAGATTTGTTACGCGCTTGGAATCCGTCGTACAATCAAGATTCGGATCAGACGCATCGTCTATGATTTTACGCATCAGATCAATCATTTGCTCTCTGTAACATTGTTTAAACATAGAGTCTATGTTGGCTTTTACAGGACACATCTTTCCTTCGGCACAGCCGCACTCCACTCGACCATCCGCAGCAGCGCTGGTAGTGGCGGACATCCTTTTCAGAATTTGTTCCAAGACGTAAACCGAGCGCTTCAAAATCCACTACGATCCAGTGTTTTTTTTTTAAATCGAAGACGATCCAGTGTTTTTTTTTTTTTTCAAAGCGTTCAGATCCGTCGAAGCCTTATTATTTGAAAATTTGAGAGTGCGTCAGTTTCAGACAAATTTGATCGTTGAAGCCGATTCTGTCAGTCCACGTAGATACTGACAGATACTCCGTCGACCGCGCTGTAAAACCCTTGTTCGCGGATCATAAGAAAACCTGCGATAACTGCAGAGTTTATGAGGTCAGCCGCTCACAGGGGATAAAGACTAGCCGTAGTCACGAGGAAGTAGCGGTGGATCTTCTGTACATTCTACCAAAAAATAGGTTGTGGGTGTTGCGCTCAAAAAAGCGGAGGAGGGTGAAGGGCCGTGGTTAGGGGTTTGACTTGCGAGAAATATGAAGAAACAAACTTGTATCTGATATAAACTAGGATAGTATAATGATATAACGTAAAAGATATTTTATGAAATCGAGCAAATTCACAGAGATATAGCGACGTATGAACAAAGAGGTTGAAGGCCAAAACTAGAAAACAATCCGCGAGGCCTAGGAATAACGCTTAGTTGGTGAAAATAAGATAAGAATGCGAAAGTCCGTTTAAACAAATTGAAACAGAAAGAATGAGCAGAGTCCTGGAAGCGTACGATTGTACTTGTTTAGATTAGATTCAACTTTATTGTCATTATGCAGAGTACAAGTACAGAGCTAATGAAATGCAGTTAGCATCTAACCAGAAGTGCAAGAATATAGTGTTTTATATACATAAAAGTGCAGAGTAAGTAAAGCTATACAGAATATACAGTGTAGTTGCTATATACGATATTGATCAGAGTATATACAGAATATAAATATGAATGCAATGTAGGAATCGTATGTACATGATGAACCGAGCAATGAAGGATTATATATACATTATGAACAGCAGGAACGTGAGAACGGCGGTAATAAATAAAGTCGAATGAGTGTGCAAAAGTATTGTTGAACGATGTATTATATGCAAAAACAGTAGTGCAATGATATTTTTTGTAGAAATAGTTTACTGTGCTTGTACATTAACAACTTTAGACAGTTTATGGTGTAATAGCTTTAACCATGTGCAGTTTCTTAGCGTAATGCGATGAGGAAGTGTGTGGTTTACAGTTCGCTCTAGCGTCCGTTAAGAAATGTAGCAACTTTTGGGCGAAAGCGTTAGAACAAACATTTGTCAATGCGGTGTTAGGCTATACGGTCATTATAAAGTTTTGTATGTTTATTTTCATTTCAACATATTGATGGACGCTGTTACAGATTTTGTCTTAGTAACATGGAATACAATAGTTTTTGTTAAAAGATATGGGCTGTTTGAGTAGCACCGTCGTCTCCGATGCTCGAAGTTGTCACCGCTTACAGGCACCCCACTTACCTAAACCTGTAACTCTATCATAATTATTTAAAATAACTATAAACTTCATGCGTGACACCTATGTAAATGACTAAAACTAACATGTATGCTAAACAAAACATTTGCGGTGGTGAAAAAAAATGAAGTGAATTAATAGATGTCAGAAACTGCTCGCCTCGCGGTTTTCTTAAAGAAGAGCGGGTTATGTAGACGTGACAGCGCAGTTACAGTTGTAGCGCGTTTTCCGGATCAGACCTTAAGCACGATCAATGACTAAAACGGTCAAAATCATCCCGCCTCTCACTTAAATGAACGACTTATCAACAGCGGTTTATTTATTGAATTACTGTTTAGAGATGCATACGATGAAAATACTGAACATACTCTGAGAATATTCTTTATCTAAAAAACAATGAAAAAGATACACGGCTGGTGGGCCGGATCAACATTAAAAGTTTTCACAATAGTTTAGAAGAGTGGATTTCACTATTAGGTAATTGTTATTCTGATACACATTTCCTGTATAAAAGTCTATATCTATAACCTTTTCAGGTGAATGTAGTTCAGTCTTATGGATCTTAAACGTAATCACGTTACAACGAGGTGACATAGTCCCTCTAGCAAATCCGTCAAAAGTGGACAAATCAGAAAAATCTCAGCGCATGGTAGATGATTATGCTTACGACCGAAGGGGAGTACGCATAGGCCTGCTCTTTAATGTCAAGCGGCAAATGCTGAAACAATGCGAATACGGTCATCGGCTATATGAACAAGAGCTCTAGATGTAAAATTCCTATGAACAGGCAGTGTATGTTTGACCGCAGTCAGGGAAAACTGCAAAACAACGTGTCAACAGATCGGTCGACTATCTCTGGTAAAAATAAATGAATAAATAAAATGATACATGTTTACGAGTCACACGTTGACAATTTTTGTCTTATGTGCTCATTACAGCTAAAATCACCGAAATATGAAATGCAAAAGTGTGTACGGCATTTTTCTATAACCGTTACAAAAGTGAGAACGTCGTAGTTCTCAAATGTGTTTGTATTACAACGGTAGCCCATCTAACAAATCTGGAGAAGTGGAGAAGCAAAGATGTTTAGCACATACACACGTACACTAGAGATTTTGCTTTATTTGAATCGAAGAAGATGGCCGTAGGAACTGATAACATTCTTTAATGTCGTCGTGTCGTGTTTTGTCAAAATAATTAAAAATGTTCG